>NC_142929.1:19032730-19045230 GCF_046866305.1 Octopus bimaculoides | reverse complement strand
GTGTTTTAACTGTAGACGAATCGACATCCTGGCTGCGAACTATCAACTGCTGAGGGAAGCTCATATTGTTTTTTGTTCTTTTTACCCACTCTATATCACAGATATAGTGTATAGTACTTTATATGCTAAGTTCCTTTTCTTATTAACTTTTCCCTGAATTATGTATGGTCTGATAAAAACGATAGGCATTGAAACATAATCCTGGCAGTAGTATATTATCAGAGATTAAACACTGCTGAAACTCTTGCATCTTCGATATAATCATGCCCAGGCTGCTTGAAAACGTGCGTAACAAAGACGATTAGTTCTACATTTACAGACATGATAGACGCGCGTCCATACGGTTTTTATCTGTACTGTATCCCCTGGAATACAAAGATTTCCACCGGAGATATTAGCAAGGGAACAGATTGTTGGCTTGTCGTTATAATTGTGCAATAATATGTTAGCATCCCGGAGGTGATATGCATTATGCAGTCTGCTGTCTTGGCCTAGAACTATCAGGTTCTGGTACACCGATGCATATTTCATATAACTCCTCTATCATATCCTGAAACGTTGGAGTATGGTAAGGACATTTGCTCAAGTCTAATTCTGGAGCAGAGGGATAGAAATTCGGTTCGTAATATGACATATTTTTTATCCATTCCGATTTAGTTTCCTATGCTGCATCTGCGTCTATCTATATGGCGTCAGTTGTAGAAGCACCATCCCCAATAATTAGGTTTTAAAGTTTTAAACATATGTCTTGAAATTAACGATCACAACTTGATCCACGCACAAGGCAGGAAACTTAACATCCAATGAGTTCCTCTCACGATTAATTTTTACAGTCTAACATTCACTTTTATGTGGCATTCTCCTTCCAGTCAGTATAAGATAACTTTTGTCATTGCGCGTTAGTCGTTGCTCAAAACAAGGACATAGATAAGCAAGAAAACATAACTTAAAGCTTATACACAACCGAAAAAAATAGCAATGCCCCTCCAAAGCTGCTTCACCAAAAGTCTTGTCTGTGTGTAACACACTCTGAAGCGTTTTAGAGACACAGATGCTGTGGAACCAAAGAGGACATCCCTTACATCGATACTGGAAACTCTAATTATGTTTGGAAACCGGTAGAGCAAAACTCAGAAAAAGAACAAGTCTATTTGTACATGACAATCTATATTCTTTCATACTCAGGATGAAAATTATTTTTCTCATTAAAAAAACCATTCCTCTCATTAATTCAAAAGCAACGAAGACAATTATATAAATGAACGAGTGAAAGAGATAGAATAACTATCCGATTAAAATTAATAGCAATTTTTATCTGAGAATTACGACCGGGAATCCGTGAACATATTTTAATTGATTTTATTTGATCCGCTTAGTGAGATTAACCCCTGGAATTCAAAGATTCCCACCGGAGATATTAGCAAGGGAACGGATTGTTGGCTTGTCGTTATAATTGTGCAATAGTATGTTAGCGTCCCGGAGGTGATATGCATTATGCAGTTTGCAGTCTTGGCCTAGAACTATCAGGTTCTGGCACACCGATGGTGAAAAGTCTATCCTACAGAAAGGATAGAAGAGTAAATTAGTTAACGTTGTCCGTCAAGGAGGGTAGCCTACATTTGAAACCTGCATTATTAAATATCACCTAAGCCTGTCTTACAGACAAGGTGACAGACGTTAGATTTAATAAACAGATCTACAAAAGCGGCTGAAGTTTTAATAGTAATAATGGTATCAAAATCTTGAGGAGAAAAGAATGCTTGTGGCTAACATCTTTGGCAGAGTACCATATAAGAAGTAGAATAATGCGAAACTTCCTCTACAACAACCGCACCAAAGGCTGAATATAACCTAGGAGCAAATTGTACTTCCTCCAAGTCTGAATTGGGTAAAATCAGTTAGTTGTAGCATCAGCAAAATCGTCTACTTCTTAGAATAAGAAAATATAAAAAACAAGAAAGGGACTGGAAACACTCTCCAAAAAGAGGCGGAAAACTAGGTGACACGATTGTCAGTCATTAGACAATAGAATTCAAATGAAAAGTTATGTCGTTGTCCCATCTAAATAAACTGGTGTTACAATTATTCTAACCAGAAATCCAAGGCGAGAAGAGATGCGGTCAAGAAAGATACGTCGCTACATTAACAATTTTGTTGACGACGAATTCAGGGGTTCATCGAGCGTTAAGTCATTACAGCAGAGATAACTGAGAAATTCCCCGGCTTTACTAAATAGGTAAAACTCGTGTATGTGCTCTGTTTTAAAGTATAAGAGGAGGGTGAATAGAATTATCCGGAATCCTGTCCGTGCATAAATAGAAGTTTCCCTCTCATCAATGTGTGTGTTATGTTTATTTCTACTTTTAACTTGTCCACAATTTTAACCGTTTTTACATGTAGATACATGTACATCATTAAAACTTCGGTAACTCTTTTGTATCACACGTTCATACATGAGATCTTCTGATCAATGTATTAAATCATCGTTATCATAATTGAAATTAATCTTTCATGAGCACAACTTTCATATCGAAGTATTTTCAAGTATTGCTAATAATAGTGTGCGTTTATTTCCACAAAGCTACTATGTTTTTAATTTACTTAATTACAGCTTTATATATTAATAGCATCGAACTATTACAAATATCAATGCAAGGAAACAAGTTTTAATTTTACATTTTGGAGATGTTATTAAATTGACACGAAGTGAATTCATAGACATTTATAAAACCCATCGCATATGAGAACTATTATAGCATATTGATTTCGTCTGCCATACAAATGCGATAACTTCGGAAGAAACTAGCGACAGATGTAAGCAGTATGTCAATTTCATTAGAGTAGCACTCCTCATATCGGGATTCACATTGCTTTAGTGATCTGATGTTAGATAATAAAATCATTATTGATACACTAAGGATGATTAAGTTGATATCGATTTTATGGCACCACACCGTCAATAAAAATAATCACTATACGGTTAGGTTACAAGTAATAAATAACATTACTCACATTCAGATGATGTTTGCATACTCATTTTCATCGAGAGCCCATTTTGCATCCTGAATTTAGATAAAGGTTATTTGTGCCTATTTATTCAGCGAAACAAATATTAGTTAACATAGAAGCTGAGGGCAATGGAGTAGTATCAATATGCACAACAATCCATCCATGTGCTTTAAATAGAGGTACAAATAACATTTCGGTGTTTTAATATATTATATACCTACATCCATGTATATGTATGTATGTATGTATTTTCTAAGTATGCATGTATCTATCAATTTATCTATATACGATTTTCTCTCTCTGTCTCTGTCTCTCAGTCTCTCTGTCAATATATATATATATATATATATATATATATATATATATGTGTGTGTGTGTGTGAATATATATATAGACACATCCACTACATATACATGTATATATATATATATATATATATATATATATATATATTCATATATATATATATATATATTCATATATATATATATATATATATATATATATATATATATATATATATTCATATATATATATATATTCATATATATATATATATATATATATATATATATATATATATATATATATATATATATTCATACATATATATTCATATATATATATATATATATATATATATATATATATATATATATATATATATATATATATATATATAATATTAGGGACAAAATCCAAAATTACAGGTAAAAAAATCAATTAAAATCAATTTATAAGAAATTAAAATTAAATTGACCCTTATAGATAAAGTATATATAAAATATATAGTTTTAGGGAACATAACCAATTTTCAAGATCTCATCGATGAAAATCCACTATCACATATAGAAAAATTAATAATTAATTATTAATTTTTCTATATGTGATAGTGGATTTTCATCGATGAGTTCTTGAAAATTGGTTATTTTCCCTAAAACTATATATATATATATATATATAAATCAGAAGATCAATGGACTATAAATAATAGGTCCACGTCGTGTAGGCATGTACTGAAATCGATATTTAATGTGACGAAATATCAGATTTACCGGAGCATCTGCTAGAATAGGTTGCAGTATTTGTAATGAAGATAAACAGATCGAGGACGTTATATTGGCGGAATATTTAGAATATCAAAAGAGGAGTCTTGCAGTAGTCATTAATCTCCTTTGTATTCTGCGTTCAACTACCACCGTAGCCTGATTATATGGTACAACTACACTCGGACCAGGTTTGATATCACCCACTAATGCCATAAGTACCTTTAGCAGAGTGCATTCTGTTACAAGCATACCGACCATATACATGAATAACTAATAAAATGTTACTGTCACCCTTTCATAATTTGAAGGATAGTCCACCTAGATCTACATTATTTGATATGTTCACTAATTTTACAAAAAGCAGAGTGTGTTTGAGGTTGATAAGGATGATATTTATAGACCAAGTACACATGTAGACACTCCAGTTACATCAAATATTCATTGTTACAGATATAATCTTAATCTTCTAGCCCATTGTACATAAGGTAATACTTGTACAACAGTGAATGGAAAACAATCAAATATGGTTTGGCGGAATTTGAGCTTCCAACGTTGCAAAGTGTAAATTTGCATAATGCAGTTGCTTCCCACTCTAGACGCCGAGCTCCCAGCATCAAATGTTAAATGTAATCAACAGACAAATCAATTAATATTCAGATCAAACATACAATGCCTGCTGCATGTATCCGCGAGTATTTCAAGTCAATTAATTCACCCAAATATTACTAATCCTCGTATGATACACTGCAAACAAGATGTTCTCTCCCGCTAAAGCTAATATTCTGTTTTTGTATACAGATAAAGTCCAGTTTTAATTTTTGCATAATCATTAATAATTTATAATACGTTGAACGGAGCTTCTTTGGAGAAGCTCACAACGTTGTTCTTTTCAGTGAATTCATTAAATAGTGTGACTGAAAACCACGCATAAATTATAATACGCGAAAATTAGTTAATATGCACCTAACGCATACTTCCATTTACTCTTGTTTGAAGTCCTAACGTTTTACGTTTGTGTTTAATTATTTTCCCTTCATTTGCAGGTCCTCTCTCCAACCTTTATCTCTTCTGTCTTTCTCTATAACTGTATTCTGCTTTTCTCTCTTTACATTACTGTGTACGGATCAGTGAATATAAATCTCCCCCTCTCCCTCTCTCTCTCTCTATCTCTACCTGTCTATCTGTATATATATATATATACACACACAGTAATATTTCGATTATCGCGGGTGTAACGTTCCAAGACCCCTCGCGATATGTGAAAATCTGCGAAGTAGAAACAATACTGTAAGTTCATTTTATATATCTATTTTATTATAAATGCATAATAACACCACGGAGGAATCGCTGTAAACTTAAATAATAAACCGCGTTAAGTGAGCCTCGATATGGCGATGGATTAGTGTACATAAATGGATGTGTGTGTGTGTGCGTGTGCGTGTGTGGGTGTGTGTGTGTGTGTGCGTGCGTACGTGCGTGTGTGTGTGTGCTTGCAGAAGAAACGACGAAGAGAAATGAATGTAATGAACATAACTACCAAGAAATATCGAGCACCAGAGATATCAGGACGTGGAGAGCCAGAAAGCGGAACGTGTCAATGATCAATTATCATACATAAAATAAAACAATACATGCAAAATCAAATAAACAAATCAAAAATGACCGTGTGATACAATATTAAGAAGAATATTAAGTCTGTTCAGGTGTAAGTCGTAGCAGAATATCAGAGCTATGAAGGACAACTGTTTCTGAACTACCATACAATAAACCTGTATTAGAAACAGTGTTGAAAATGATTAGTGCAGTCATTTTACTACCAGGGATAGAGAGAGGAATGGAGATAGCTTTATATTTCAAACAACAGGGAAGTTCGCATACGCACGCACACATACACTCACACCACACACGCGCTCTCTTTCTCTCTCTCTCTCTCTCTCTCTCTCTCTCTATTTATCTCTCTCTCTCTCTCTCTCTCTCTCTCTCTCTCTCTCTCTCTTTCTCTCTCTCTCTCTCACACACACACACACACAAAGAGATAGAGAGAGATAGATTCAAAGAGAGTGATAGTGCGTGCCGCAACAAATATACTCTTTACTCTCTTTTATTCTTTTACTCGTTTCAGTTATTTGACTGCAGCCATGCTGGAGCACTGCCTTTATAGTCGAGCAAATCAGCCCCAGAGCTTATTCTTTGTGAGCCTAGTACTTATTCTATCGGTATCTTTTGGTAACCAAGCTACTTACCACACAGCCACTTCTGCGCCTATGTATACATATATATTTTATCAGAGTTCAGGAGAACGATTCAGACAGAACCACACTCACACGAATTAGTGATGAGATTCAAGCGGATGGGAGTGTTAAATTGTCTACAAAATCATGTTCCTGAAGACCTGTACCTTTGTGCAGACTCACAAAGTAATAAAGACTAGATTCCACAAACGTACTACCAAAGTTCAGGAAAATCTTTGCAGCAAGCGAGTCGTGAGAAAGGAACGGCACAGAGAAGCGTCCATTGCATTTTGATGTGCTGTCATTTGAAAATGTCGATTCAAAGCATACTCCATATTCTCATGAAAGCTCATCTGTACAGAAGAACTAAGATTCACGAATGGCATTTGGCGAGATGCTTAGAGAATACACAGCTTCCAACAAAAAATTTGGGAAGTGCTGCAGTTACATTTAAATTTAATGGTTCAATTAACTGCCTAAACTGCACCCAGCGGAACATGAGAATCTACACATTACATAGGATATTCCGGTAAATTTATCATGAATTTTAGTGCGATGCAGTTAATCATGAGTATAATTAATTTGGACAGTTATATCTTATGATAATATGACTCATACGTTATACTTCCACTTGCTTCGACAATCCGCTATGCCAGTCACACATTCGAAAAGACTTTGATATTATGGAGTTATACCTCCAACTGCTTCAACACCCCCACACGATACTAAGGTAATGTAAGGACCTAGTTTGAGATTTTGCCAAACAAATTCATTGAGAGATGTATTTCAGTAGAACACAGTCCACATGTACCGCAGCTTTCATCAGTAAACATTTATATAATAGAAATACACAAAACAATCATTACGGCCAAAACAAAAAAAAAATAGAACGAAACAAACGGACTAGAAATTGATAACAGCCATTCAAAGCACAAAGAATGAAATGGTGATGAATTTTGTGATTCCATTATTTCACGCTAACAGCGGTTGCTGCAGCAGCAGTGTTTTTAGGTCCAAAGTAGGTTTTCAATAACTAAATATGTTTTTTGTAAATTTATCTATAGATGTAATTTATCTATAAATGTAAATTTATCTATCCAATTGTACATAAGAAATATATTCGTGGATAATTAATGGGTTGGATGTGATGGTCAAGAAGGAGTAACAACACCTGAAATATCTATATACAAACATTCTGTCTTCGATTGCATTGTTTACATAGACATATTTGTATATTAAATAGCTCTTATACAGACACGCACACGCACAGATATATATATATATATATATATATATATATATATATATATATATATATATATATATATATATATATATATATATATATATATATATACAAGAAATATAAATAGAAGTAAGACATAATTTTCCTGTATTCACCGCCCGCAAACATCTCTGCCTGTAAACACTGAGTGAAAATCTACATAGCATCTATGGCTTACTGAGCTACAAAAGAAACGTCGCTCTGTATAAGATTATATGCTTCGCAAAAGGTAATTAGATTGTATAGATGCTCGTAATATTTCATACATACGTACGTACATACATACATACATACATACAGATAAACACGTATGCACACACAGACACGCACACACATATATATACATATATATACATTTATATATAGATATACATTTATATATACATTTATATATATATATATATATATATATATATATATATATATATATATATAAATGTATATGTACATGTGATTACATATATATATATATATATATATATATATGTGTGTGTGTGTGTGTGTGTGTGTGTGTGTGTGTGTGTATGTATATATATATATATATATACACACACGTACAATAATATATACTTTCCCCGAAAGCACATTATACATTGTATCTGTTTGTGTGTGTCTCATGTTATATTCGCAAAAATTTGCAATTGAAGTTAAACGTAAATAATACTTATATTTTATAATCTAATTATAATTAAAAGAAATTGAAGTAGATTTAAAAGAAATTGAAATACCCGAAAGCTTTTTGGTGACCCAATAATGTATCATGTAATCTAATATTCTAGGGAAGAAATTAATACACTTCGTTCATAAAATATAACTCCTATCTTTTTTTCTGTAAGGAATATCCAAAAATTATGGTAGAGACACATGTTCCTCGCAACCAAAAAGAGTCTTTTAAATCCACAATATTGTCTGCATTTTACATAAAGGTTGCACATTATTTATAATTTTATGAATCTACGAAATTAAGTAGAGGGCATGTAACTTGTCTGGAACTTGCATTTAGTAGTAAATGTCAATATAATTTGAAGAAACATTGTAAATGTATTGTGCTGTATTTATAAACGTATTCATGTCTGATTTACACACAGTTATGTAAATTATCCTCATGTATATACCTTTGACATTGTAGAAAATTAGCTCTTATGAAAAATATATTTACTCCAATTCTTTATGAAAATATAAAATTACAGTAACGTAATAGCGGTCAATTTATTATTTTTATATAGACATCATTCTTAATTCAGGTAAACTATTTGTAATTCCGATATTACTCATTGAATACAATTTTAATTTATAATTGCATTTCTCCTCCAACAATTGATCTTGAGTTTAACCCCATATTATTGTTTATTCAATTAAATATATTTTATGAGGGAAACGTTACTCAATGCTTTAGTGGCACAATTTATCATCAGTATATATATTTACAGGAAGGAAGATAAAAAGCAAAATTAAAATTGAGAAAGATGAACTATCAAGAAAAAAGGTGAAATCAAGCAACAGAAGATGGGGAAAGAAGGAACAATCTACCTTAGAGTAAACAATATAATTCCTCAACCAGATATATTTCTGTGATATTCCAATTTCTGTCACCGGAAAAAGAATTCACTTAAATCAAGGAAATTCAATTTTACTGTCCAACCCCAACATTTTATTGTCCTTACCAATCATTGCTTTACTATATGGCGGGCTTAGATATGATATAGCTTTATATGCTTAGAATAAGTACGCCAAAAATTATTTTTACCGTTAACATTCTCCTTTGCAAACAACAAACGCAATTAGTATAAGATGGAGACAGATAAAGCCTAATTTTCGTCATTGGTGATTAGCTAAAACTATGATGAGATCTGATCGATTAGCTCTCATACTGAATCTGGAAAACTATCGCGATGTGGGAGAGGTCTGAAAACATAAGCATATACAATCGTTTAAGTCAATAAAATCTGAATCAAACGTTACGAATATTCATCTTAAGCAAAAGAAATTCGCATCGTATAACTCAATCATATCTCATAATATTGCCATTTAGAATGCAAGTAAATACAATTACACAAGACGAATTACTTCTCTAAAGTTTTATTACTTCCATACCACGAGGCTACCAGATAGTCCAGGGCAATAATACTGATATTTATCTTTCAAACTATTGCGGTAGATTATCAAATATTTTCAGTGATTTACTTAGATGAATACAATGAGAAGATTACACAAAATTGTGTATATATACTAAGTGATATACACTCACACACATATGCAGCTATATACGAAAAGTACATACATATATCTTATACATATTATATATATGAATATATATATATATGAATATATATATATATATATATATATATATATATATATATATATATATATATATATATATATATGTTTATGTGTGTGTATTATGTGTGAGTGTGTTTGTTTGCTTCTATGTATATTATTATGTACACCTTGTTAGAGAGACACATAGATATATGCGTATGTGTCTATGTGTGTGGGGGGGGGGGTGCATTTGACTAGACTATATGCGTGACTAAATAAGGAAGATATGTATAAATATTCAAGCGTATACTATATAATATCCTAAGCACTTTTATTGTATTGTAGATTTGTAAGATGCATTGAAACATCCGGATAAGCAAGAACTTCTAAGATTGTCTCACACAATAACCACCAAATTGTATTGATTTTTCTTTTGTATTCAAAGTCCAGTATAGCTTCTTCCAAACATATAATGCCGAAAGAAAGCAATCCATTCGGTAAAAATTATGTCATCATGAGAATGAAAGAAAAGGCTTTCCATAAAATATGATTTATGTTTGGACATCAGCTCCAAAAAGAAATTCCATTATCCTTCCATAAATGAAAGGTAAATATTAAGAAAGATATTATTGTATAATAAACAAACATATAAACGGTTGATGATAGAATGCCATGGAATAGAAACACATTATAATGTCCGGTTGAATGTACTCTGCAATGGGGACCAGATTCAGTAATTCAATAGAATATGTAGATGTAACACAACTAAAAGAAATATGTGCGTGAATGTGTGCGTGTGTACGTGCGTGTGCGTGCGTGTGTGCGCGTGCTTGGGTATGTGTGTGTACGTATTACTATGAAAAAAGAATATTAGACAGTGACATTGAAGTTTTGGCCACGGTACCTGTTTGGAACTTCGAAGTCACTCTCAGTGATATTCTTGTTAAAAAAAACAATAAACTTCTGCTCTACAAAATATAGACTGCAATTTATGCAAAATCGTTTTCATTATAAACAAAAATAAAACAAATATTAATATATATACATGAGTGTGACGGGTGCTCTCTGAGCATTTTTTTATGTGTGTGTGTGTGTTTATATATATATATATGGGAGGATGTACGAAAAAAAACAACAGACGAGTACAGGTGATGTAAACAACAAAAGGATGTATTAGTTTAAGGCTCGGGAATACAGAAAGTCTTTAACGTTTCGAGCTACGCTCTACAACAGATAGAATACGGAGAAAACAAGGAGAAAAACACGAAGAAAAAAATTGAATGGTTTGGTCAGCGATCTATCATGGCTTCTGCGGACAGAATTTTCACGCAGGAGAGCTAAGAAAAAGGGGAGATAATATATAATACACATATATATATAGGTGTGCACACACACACACATAGATATGTGTGTGTTTGTCTGTGCTTGTCCTGATTTCGACTCTCACCGCTCGAGAACTGGTTTTGATTTGCTTATATATGCGTTACATGGCAGTTCATCAAATGTCAACCATTAAATAAATACAAATCATTAAATCTAAATACTGCGGAAGATATTCTTTTATTAATAAAACTCCTCAAAACTTTTTCCACAACATGTCTGCAATTATGGAAAATATATAGGCATTGTGGTGTGTGTGTGTGTGTGTGTGTGTGTGTGTGTGTGTGTGTGTGTGTGTGTGTGTGTAGGTGTGTGTGTAAGAAGCTCGCATTGCAGCTACGTATTGCTCGGTTCATCGACAGACAGACAGACAGACAGACAGACAGACAGACAGACAGACAGACAGACAGACAGACAGACAGATAGATAGATAGATAGATAGATAGATAGATAGATAGACAGACAGACAGATATAAGTTGCTGTGTTGAAGAAGAACGTCGTGTTGGTGGCCGTCTGTTTGGATGGGCCTTACCCACCAATGGCAAATGACGAGTGACGTTACCTTGAGATGATCCGCCGGCTGAACTAATTTTCAAATAGATCAGATCCTTCAATCGATTCTCATTGTGTTGGAATTGTCGATCCAAATTTGGTGGGTCTGTAATAGCGTCTCCTCGGTATACATCACATAGGTATCGAGTGACTTTAGCAGCATTGCAGGCTGGATTGAAATCAAAGAAAAATGAGTTTCCTAAATGCTCATTTTCTTGGTTACTACAAGGAACTGCACTATCACATGTTTGAGAAGACACAAAAATCATATATATATATATATATATATATATATATTCATATTTGACAATATGTTGGGGAAGAATATTGCTGCAAGAACCGACACGTAGTACAGGAAAAGTATTTTTCGTGTGAATACAAACAGAATCAGAAGCAAATGAACGAATTCACCGGATAAACCAATATTTTCACACACTCACAAGCACGCACGCACACACACACACACACACACACATACACACACACCCACACACACACACGCACACACACACACACGCACGCACACACACACACACACACACGCACGCACAAATAAACACACACATACACAAAAACACAAAACTCGTCGTCTGACATATTCTGACGAACATGTTCGAACGTCTGAACCTCAAGTGTTGCCTTGCCACCAACAAGAATCATATTAAAATACAGTTCAGTTTTCTTTTTTCTGTTATTCTTTGAAGCATTTGAATTCCATTTCTCAACTCACG
>NC_142929.1:19002730-19027730 GCF_046866305.1 Octopus bimaculoides | reverse complement strand
TTTATCATCGAGAACGTGTAAGGAAATACAAACGTAATGCCTAGGAACTCGAAAGGGGGCACACTGAGCGGAACGGAGTATCACGGGGCAGCTATGGTATTTTTATACCTTTAATCATAAGAGAGTGTGTTTAATTCGATGGTAAGTGCAGTGAATTTGCGTTTAGAATTTGAAGTATATCACAGACGTGTTTTAATCAAATTTAAGTTAGCATATATATATATATATATATATATATATATATATATATATATATATATATATATATATATATATATATATATATGATCAAAGTGTATTTAAGCCGCTATATTATATCTATAAAAAATACAAAAAATGGGACAAGAACGCAAAACATCCAGACAGTTAGATAAAACAAAAAAGGGACACTAAAATATCCAGTCAGACGATAGAAGGAAAACAAGGGCGGATCATTCGGAGTTTTCTATCCTCAGTCGAGTTCCAGATTACCTTGAAATTTCGACTGGTTATACTCGAAACAAGGCATAAGCAGCAGGTGTCTTTTCCCTAAGGACGAATTAAATAAAGCTGGCGTGTGTGGAAGTAAAGCCTTCCGGCAGAGACATGTGATTTGTTAAGCACAGGAAGGAATATGAACGTTGCACTGACAGTAGTCCAACCAAGAAAGAAAGGTCAGGCCCGACATATATTCACACACACGATGTACGTTCGTGAATGAAATTATATGTATGTATGTACGTACATAGCACGTATGTGTATACATGTTAGTAAGTATTTGAATAACTACATAGATGATATACATATAAATCGGAATGAGTGTGTGTGCATGTGTCTATTACAACCATGTCTACCTCTCTTTTCTAATATTACAGCATTTTTCCTTATTCACTCCTTTAAATATCTACTGGATTGCTGTTCGTGATCTTCACTATACATTATAGCTTCAGGGAAATGCAAATTTTGTGTTATTTTGATTCTCTTTCTGAAAAATTTCTAGGAGATAACTAACATGTTCCGTCTACATGTACAACTTTGAAATTCCTAGTTGGAAAGGAAACACGTGTAATAGTGTTTAAATAATATAACATATATTTTTACAATCTCCTTTTTTGACATTTAATCATGTAGCAAATTTTCTTCGCAATATTTTTTTCAAATTCTATGCATCCCTCACGAAAATATAACATCTACATACAAGATTTGTAGTACTGGAAAAGGCAGATGTTCTTCACATATCAGCTTGCGTATACCTATCAGAAACATGTGAAACTGCAGAAACTCGTGAAACTGCAGAAACTCGTGAAGCTGCATCATGGTGTTCCTCTCCTAGAATGATACTGTTAAAACGGCGAGGGGTGTCTCAGTCCCGGGGATGATACCGCATACTTTGACACCAATCCAGGATATTTCAACCCTAACCCTAACTCTAACCCTAACCCTATTCAGACGGATTGTAATCACATATGCTAGTTATCCCATAGCTGGAGCTGATGCTGTTGTATCGGGACAGAATACATCTGGGAAAATAGTAGCTAAGAGATGCTTCCGCTCAACATAAAATTCTGGAACTCGCAAACCGGAACCTCCCTACTAGATACGATTTAAATTCGTACCCGAAACATACTTCATACAAACACACATACACACACAAAAACACACACAAAAATACACACACAAACACACAGACAAATACACACAAACTCACACATACAAACACACACGCACACAAACAGGCATGCACATACCCACACACACATTTACACACTCGACACACTTGAATACGATAAAGTAACCTAGGTTTCATAGTAGAGTGTAAATACGGAAATAAACTTACAAGTGCTGGAATGTTTTCACCATAATAGATGATTTTGAAAATGATTCGCCGCAGTATCAGCACGTCTAACCCTGTTTTGTTACACCAGGCGTAACATAGTGACATCGATGTCGGTGACAGCTTGCGTGATATTGTCCTTCATTTGCTGTATTATAGGCAGATTTTTTCCTATAAAGTACTCTTCCTGTGCCCCCATACATAATAATCACACTTTGAAAATGTCAGGAAAACGTGGTGGCCACAATTTTCTGCTAATCTTGATTCCTCAGAGAATATCTCATGGACTCGCTACATGGACACATGAGATGCGTGGCAAGTCACACCGTCATATTGGAAGAAGCATGTACACTTGCCATTCATCTTCAGTAAATTGGACACAAAATTAATACAAAAGTTTCGTGTAGACATCCATGTTGAATGTACTGTCAAAAATATCGGTCCAATGATGGTTGGCCCTGAAACAGCACAGCAAGCACAGTGATTTTGATTGTAGAGCGGCTGCCCAACCACAGGGTGAGGGATATAAGTGGGCAGAGAGATGAGCCCAAACTTCGTCACTCATTACGTAAAGGAACGGATGTAGCTCACCATTAGCAGTGCTATCCAGAATCCGTGTGCAGTAATTTAATCGATTGTTCTTGCCATCCCGTTGGTATGACCGCCTCCTTATGTGAGATTGCTGTACGAATTTACGCGTTGACTTATTTGGTCTTCGAGCAACTCTTTGGCGAATGTACACTATGCTTTTAGTGCGTTGTGCACTGCCCCTGTAGCACGCAACTTATAAGCTAACACTTGTACCGTTCTCTATTCTTGTAATCTTTTCATCGAAAACTTGACATCGAAAATTTCAAGAATTTGCTTATCAGAATCTGTTCTCACATATGGTTACACAATCGTCTTTCTGCAGAAAAGGCTAGTGATGTTCACTCAATGCAATTTTACAATCAACTAATGTGGTGAGGATACGGTGAGAATAACTCAGGAAATAATTGACTATAAATATATATATATATATAGATAGATAGATAGATAGATAGATAGATACATACATACATACATACATACATACATACATACACATACATACATATGTACGAAGATGTATATAAGTATATGTGGATGTATAATATATAAATATCAGTATACATTTTGGACGCATGCGTAAAAATATCGAACGATATATCAACAACCTTTATAAACACTATAACTCGAAGCTAATCCATTCATAAATAATAACTAGTAGCGCATAGATTTCAAAGCCACTTTGATGAAAAGTAGGTGGTAAACAACCTGTGCGATCCAACCCCCGCATAGATATCCACACACGATTACTAACAGATTTATAATGCAGTTCCACGCTTATATAATTTAAATAAATTGTTGTGCATCTTGTCATTTTTTATAGAAAAGCTTTCCAAAAACATTTTTTATTTCTCACCTTTACCGCCATTTAAAACACCTTATTGTATGGTTATCACTCCTGGCTATCAATATGAAACAAACTTCTAATTAATTATTATGATATAGATATTTCAACATAAATATTGCAAAGCTATAATTAATCCAATCCAAAGCAGAAAGTCAAACCATACTCGTAGTGGCTAATGTTTGCCATTTGCATTATTTAATATTCCTTAACACGATCGAGCTATTTCTGTTCAGCATGTGACAGATTTGTTAATAATGGTTCTGTTAAAGCCGACTGCTGAAGTACGATATGATCAGCATTTCAGAATAATTAAATTGCCTTATTTTACTTGGAGGGGTTCATATATTGTTGCCTTCGCCCAAGTGCTTTCAATCGTAAAATATTAATAGCTTTGTTAATGCTCTGATAATTGTTTTCCAATTTATAGCTCGAATGTTTCGTGTATATTGATTTTGAGTAAATTACTACCTGACAATGTCCTTCATAATGGGGGAACTAAGAATAAAGTGAGTGACAATGACTGCTGCTGTGTCAACGACCAGTAGGTTACTTAAATGTTATGGACGTGATAACAATGACTGTGCCCACGTTGGAGCACCGCCTTTAGTCTAGCAAGTCGACCCCAGGACTTATTCTTTATAAGCCTAGTACTTATTCTATCGGTGTATTTTGCCGAAGTGCTAAGTTGCGAGGACGTAAACACACAAGCGATGTTGAGGGGACAGACACGGACACACAAATATATACACACATACATATATACATACACACACACACACACACACACACACACACACACACACACACATATATATATATATATATATATATATATATATTTATACACATATATACGACAGACCTCTTGCAATTTCCATCAACCAAATATACTTACCACACAGCCAGTCTTACGCCTATATATATATTGTAATGATGTAGGTGCTAGGGTGGATGATTTAACACAACAATGATGGAACAGAGCTAAAAGAGTCGGATACAGCAATCAGGTAACCATGACTGCTACATTTCTTTTATAGCTTTTGGTAAATAAAATTCTACATTTCCTACAATATTACGAAAAACTAAACGAAAACCCGCCGAAGTACAAATATCTATCTGTGGGCATACGCGCGTATATACGCTCACAGACACCCAGACACACACATAGATACAAATAGGCATGCACACGAAACAAACACATACATATATATATATATATATATATATATATATATATATATATATATATATATATATATATATATATATATATATATATATATATATATATATATATACAGAGAAAGAGAGGGAGAGAGAGACATATAAGCAGGTATTGTAATTCTATCATTATGCAGGTCTCTCTCTTTCTATCTCTCTCTCCCTCTCTTTATGAATTTTTGAAGGGCACAATATGTCCATCCACCTCTCTCTCTCTCTCTCTCTCTCTATCTCTCTCTCTCTCTCCCTCTCTCTCTCTCCCCCTCTCACTCACTCTCGTATATATATATATATATACGTGGAGGCGCAATGGCCCCGTGGTTAGGGCAGCGGACTCGCGGTCATAGGATCGTGGTTTCGATTCCCTAACAGGGCGTTGTCAGTGTTTATTGAGCGAAAACACCTAAAGCTGCACGAGCCACCGGCAGGGGATGGTGGCGAACCCTGCTGTACTCTTTCACCAGAACTTTCTCTCACTCTTTCTTTCTGTTTCTGTTTTACCTGTAATTCAAAGGTTCAGCCTTGTCACACTGTGTCACGCTGAATATCCCCGAGAACTACGTTAAAGTTACACGTGTCTGTGGAGTGGTCAGCCACTTGCACGTTAATTTCACGAGCAGGCTGTTCCGTTAATCGGATCAACTGGAACCCTCGACGTCGTAAGCGACGGAGTGCCAACAACAATATATATATATATATATATATATATATATATATCCGTGTGTGCATGTGAGCTTCTCTGTGTGTTCGTTTGTGTGCGTATGTGAGAAAGGGGTAGACCGAGATTGAGTGAGAGGGGGAGAGAGAGAGAGAGAGGGAGAGAGAGAGAGAGAGAGAGAGAGAGAGAGAGGGGGGGGATGGACATATTGTGCCCTTCAAAAATTCATAAATTCCATTCTTTCTTAAGAAAAATGTACTACTACATGACCGATATGAACAGCAACTGACGGTTCACCAACGGCAACAGAACAATAAAACAATGCTCCCCACCAAGTCATGCCTGTCCACGCTGGGAACATATATATGCATTCTACTTTAACTTATTATTCCGCTATAAGTAAAAATCAACAAAGGAGTATTCCATCCAGTTAGAGATGAATATCATTTAATGCATGCAGTATTGGTAAAAGCTATCAATTGTTTCATAGAGGAGACTAGATAATTCTGCAGAGATTTATATTGCCTGAAATATGGCTTGGCGGCACAAGGCACGTTATATAAATCAGCCAAATTATCGGGTACCCATGGCATGAAACTGTTAGCTGTTGTTATTTAAATACTGTTATATTAAACGAATGTATTTTACATTCTGTAATAGATTTTGAATTAAAACATTCGAAACGAATGTTTTAAAATATTCGAAACCATAAATCTCTGGAATCAAACTGGTGAACAATAATAACGATCTTATCTTGAACGACGTAAACAGAACCTAGGAATTATAAATGGATACGAGATTAACATGATTATAAACTACACGCACATTATATATTTATACACTAGCTAAATACGAAAACTTTATCAAACTACACATTTTATACTTGGAATAAATAATCTATATTTAAAAATATTTTTTGACCGTAACAGATTATAAGATATTATCTAAACAAAAAAATGGAAGATTATGCTTTCAGACATAGATGCAGAACACGCAGAATAAAATATTTCGCACAAAAATAGGAGGACTTAGCGAAAAACAATGTGCATACAACGTGAATAATATAAGTGTAACGTTGATGTGAAAAACAAGATATATGTAAAAGCTAAATAATAAACCAAAAGCACACCACGATCTGAAGCACCTATAAAGCAGTGAGCGATAATATGCAAATAAGATAATATGCAAATAAGATAATATGCAAATAAGAGAAACATTATAAAAGCGGGAAAAAGAAATAAATGTGAGAGAGATATGAGAATACACAATTCTAAAATTGGTATTCTGAATATGATTATAAAGTTAAAATTAACTACAACAAACTTTAATCAATAGAATGATTTTCTCAGGGTCAACCGGATCCACTGCTAAATATAATGTTTCTGTTAAAATCAGCACAACAATAAAAAAATTGAATATTTACTGTAGTTGACTTAATGAAAATAAACCGAAACCTCAATATAATCAACATTAGATCATGTGCAACAGCAGCACTCATTTGAAAGAAAAATTCTTACTCGTTCAAATATACTCGTACAAGATTATAAAAATGCATTCAAGCATCTTCAAACTATTTCGCAATCCTCAATGAAATCAATAAATTAAAACACAAATGAAATAAGGAACGGTAATAAATACAACAATAATAAGGCAACAACTCGAAAAACAATCAAGAAACAAGGGAATCTAACTAAATAACAATTGTAAAGTTTCTTTCAGCAAAACAAACAGTTCCAGTGTATCATCATACAAATTAATAGTAAGAGATTAGAAATAATATGGGAATCAACGTAGCGAGAAAAGTAGATGAACCTTGGGAGTCCGAGTAATGTCACAAATAGGTTCTGTGCCGAACAAATAGGTTCTGTGTCGAACAACAACTTTCCATGTAAATAAGAAAACTAAAAAGTGGTTAAAACCGCAGAGAGAATACTTCGTGTCATATTTTCCGACGCTGCGCTGGGAGCTCAAATCTCGCTGAGGTACAATTTCATAATATGCCACTACAGAACAGTGCCTTGTTGAGAATGTATGAACATCAACTTTAATTGCTTTCTGGCTTTTGTTCCAGGTCTGGTGATAGATATACTATATTACCCTGTTTAATTTCAGTACGTGACATCTGGGATACCGTTTCCGGAGTCTAATTCGGATGCCTATTTCTCTAAATCCTGAAGTATATCTAGGGTACTGCTCTTCTAACTACCGAAAAGTGGAAAATTTATATCTCATTCAATGTAGAATAAAAATAATACAAATAACAGAACGAACAAAAGTTTCACAGAAAGAAGTGGTTATATCAAAATTATATAGTCAAAGCATACTGAAATAAAGAAAAGTTATTGTTTTGTAAGTGTCAGAAACAGCACCCAGTTGTCTGTCTGAAATTTCCAAAACTAAAATCACGAAACGCTGTGTATATTATAAAAACATATTGCCAAAGTGCAACGTACAACGTACTAACTAAGGCAGGGTTGCTACGATTACAATTATATGCAAAACAACACATTAATAGAAGAAAAATCTCACGCCATGATAAAGATCACATGAGTTGGTGATCCAGATAACCCTAATTGGGGACAGCAATTGAAAAGGAGAAACTGTAAACATATAAGGGATTCATTACCAGGAAATATTTCTCCACACCGCTCACCATACGTTGATCATAGAAACATTGGCCACAAATATCACATTAAACATAAAAACGATATAGCGTTTATCAAGTCATGAATAAATGGAAAAGAAGAGATATAGGGAGAGAGAGAGAGAGAGAAAGAATTTAAAATATCAGTTTTATTACAATTCCATTATTTTAATGAAATACTGACACACCTTTAAGATTCTATCAACTGTAACACTTATAACGAACGTGATAATCTCATATAAAAATGCTGTGGAAGAGCAATAAACTATGTAATGCATACGATCACATTTATGCTGTACGATTAAAATGATAAAAAAGAAGCGAAACATGTTGTGCATGATTTTCGCACAGGTCTTCATAAAAAATCTTCTTAGAAACATAAGCCAATATAAGTTTGAATAGGCAAAGTTTAGAGTATCGAGTGCGCGTTATATAAAGCAAAAGAGATAAGATACTTATACAAATCACGTACTTGATATATAAAATTAATGCATGTGCACATAGAAGCAAAGTTTAGAAACGAATAAAATACAGACATTAGATCAGTGTGGAAGCACATAGCCTAGTGGTTAGAGCAGTGGACTCGCTGTGGAGGGATAGCGGGTTCGAACATCTGACCTGGTGATGTATGTGTTTATGAGCGAAACACCTAATTTCCATGTGGTTCCGGCAGAAGGTAATGGTGAACTTCTGCTGAGTCTTTCACCACAACTTTCTCTCACTCTTTCCTCCTGCATCTAGCAGCTCACCTTTGCCTGATCAGCGTCCTGTCCAGGAGGAGAACCTATACGTCAATTAAACGGCAAAACCGGCCCTTATTGGCCAGGCATGGCTCGAAAAGGAACAAACAACAACATTAGATCAGTACTTCGGACAGAAATAAACACGAAATCATATATAAGCATTAGTATTGTTGTTCTCTCAAAATAATGTTTTTGTTATTTGCAAATGGAAACAAATTGATAAGACGGAACTAGTAAATAATAATAACTACTTACTATGTTCTACTTAAAATAGAATACAGCGATTAACATTACCACTGATGCAACGATGTAGATATCTTATGAAATCTTAAAACTATTACATACTATCTATTAAATAACTATTAATAACGAACAATTGAAGCTAATACAAATTGCTACAATACACGTCTACATTCAGAGTTCTGCCCCAGAAGAAATAAATGAAACAGGAAAGAACAGATGTTGAAATACGAAAAAAGATATTTGTATAAAAGTGAGATTATCCTTGAAAATAGCATGCTAAAATAGTTCCAGGGAAGTTTGTAGTTGGTCAGTACTTGGAGAACACGACAGGGTAAACAGATGACGAAACAATTTGGCATGGGTTAAGATAGGTATGAATCAGAGCTTTAATTTTTGTTGTGTCGACGCCCCCAAGTGAAGACGTAGGATTGCCCAAGACATATAAATAGAGGTAGTCTAGCTGTGGTTGAGTGACGGTTGAGTAGCTGACGAGGAGCAGTCAAGTAGCGGTTGTGTAGAGATTATCCGAATGTGCTAGATAGCAGTAGCTTGAGACGTAACAATTTCGATGCTGGATAAATACATTCCCAGCAGAAACTACCAAGTGCATTAACGATGTAAAATACACGAAGTGTATAATATGAGGTTGTAAAGAAAATATTAATCAAAATATATGATATATAGGCATCGTTCCTTGCTGCCTAATCGTCACGAAGAAAAAACAATCACATATTAGGCTGGGAAAGATAACATTCTTTTGTATAGTTCAATATATAACATATCACAAAATAGCAACCGATATGGGTTGCTATAAACGCGCTCCATAAAAGCTCTCGGGGATTGGTAAATTAAACATACCGCAATGAGATATAACAAACGTAAGAATATCAAGGTAAGATGGAACTTCTGACCTAAGTATACGTTCTATTTATCAGTAGGTTGATTGAAATAAATGGTGAAATTATCGAATTATATAGAGCCAAAATATACAAAGCCAGAATATAGAAATGGAAAAGAGAAAATACTATAATGATAATATTTTATAAGATGATACAAATCGATGCAGACAAATCCATAGAACAATCCACACGTATGCAATATGCAATAGATAACACTGCTTGTCAGTGTATGCTCATTTCTTTGAGTGCTTTCATTACAGTTGGGCCAACAATATCACTGTACCTACCGAGGGTGTACATAACTCAGTTCGGCTAGTCTTTCAAAACTACGAAAATAAATTAAGAGTACGACAACGGTTGCAATAATAACTAATTCATTCATAAATAGAACGCAGGATAATTTTCTAACAACCAGTGGAACGTCAGGCTATATTATTGATTTATATCGACTTGTTTGTTGAACTTTATTTGTCATAAAGCAAAAATGTTATCTTCCTTACAATTAATGGGAATGGCGCAAAGATTCCACAATTTATGACGCAAGAATTAAAAATTCTATAGATGTTTCTTCAGATAATTCTAATTTCAAGTAAGATATTAGAAGTGCAGCGTAAATCGGCAAATGAATTTCAATGATGTAAGTTCATTCATGTTTTTGATTATTCTCATTTATTAAAAGTTGTCATTCAATTAGTTTATTTATCAAAGATGTATTGCAGATAGACGTTTAGTAATAGATTCACTAACTTAATATTCTAAACCTAATAACACAAATTCTATTCAAACTCTTGTTTTCTATTTTTATTGGTTTATATCCATTTATATCCTGATTTTAAATTTTTTATGTACACTGCGTTCCTATTTAGACATCTTGTTTGTATATATCGCGAATTCATCGTTTATAAAATACATTTATTCTCAAAGATGTTCAATCAGAGTTATTCTGTCTCAATTCAGATATTATACGTACACTTTCAAGCGTTCCGTTCCTTTTGTAAAACAGTAAAAAATAAATCTCTACGGATGTTACTGTTAATTCGAGAAAGTCAGGAAAAAATACGTAGTCGTTCCCTATATTATGTGACATTCGTAAGCACGCTGCTATGTAACAAATTATGCCTAGTTAATATTTAAGAGATGAGGAATTACGTACATTATTTATATTATTTACAATTGACGGATATTTATCTTCATCTCGTTTGTTGTTAACACAACGTTTCGACTGATATACCTTCCAGCCTTCATTAGGTGTCTTGGGGAAATTTCGAACCTTGGTTCTCATTCCTAAGGCATTTTCGATGTTATTATTATTATTATTATTATTCAGGTCACTGCCTGGAATCGAACTCGGAATATTGGGGTTGAATAGTAGTAGTAGTAGTAGTAGTAGTAGTAGTAGTAGTAGTAGTAGTAGTAGTAGTAGTAATAATAATAATAATAATAATAATAATAATAATAATAATAATAGCATCGAAAAATACCTTAGGAATGAGAATCCAGGTTCGAAATTTCCCCAAGATACCTGATGAAGCCGAAACGTTGTGTTAACAACAAACAAGATGAGGACAAATATCCGTCAATGGTAAATAAGGTAAATAATGTCTAGTTATACTTACTCAGGAACTTCTTAATACTCTCTATCTCTTGTAAAATTTACAGACTTCTTCTTTGCAATCATGTAAGGAAAATATCATTGTATATTATTTACAGCTTTATAAATCGAAAATTTAATTTACCAATTTCACTTTCCGTTAACTGACAGCTGACTAGTATTTAAATATTGGTAATCCCCCAGAACGTTATGATAATATTATATCATCGTGTTTCGTTTTTATATCCCGACCAATCTATTCATTGGCTATTATTTATTTATTTTATAAGAACGATCGTCAGTGTACACGTTTACTTCTCGTAAGCAAAAATAATTCCCGCAAACTATATTTATTCTCTTCATACAAATTCTCTCTACCTCTCTATATTCTTTATATCTAAGGGCAAGGATTAGACTAGATATCTGGAAGAGATAGAATTTGCGTTCCACAAAATATTACATCATTGATTACTGAATAAACTTACGCCAAATGAATACCTCTATTTACTCAATTTCTAGTGTGCATTCCATTTATCCACATAACAATGAACCAATATATATACAAGAAATTTACTTTTTGAAATATATATCGATATGTATTGTGCACGTGGTATTGATTATTTCATTTTGGAAGAAACTAGCATGATCATTTCCATGTATCCAATGAAAATTGTTTTCCTTCAAGAAAGCCAAATGCATCCAGAAACAGGTGTAAAGATGAGATAATACTCTTATTCAACATACTTCGTTGCAAGAATATTTGCAAGAATATTTGCAAGAATATAATCTAAAATTTTGCCTAATTACGTTAATACAAAGTTGTGTATTTGTACGGCATGATGTTGGCAATCTTCTATGTGTATTAGAAAAGATATTTCAAAAAATTAAATAATTAAATAGAATTAAGTAAACGCCGAATATAGGCGTAGGAGTGACTGTGTGGTAAGTAGCTTGCTTACTAACCACATGGTTCCGGGTTCAGTCTCACTGCGTGGTACCTTGGGCAAGTGTGTTCTACTATAGCCTCGGGCCGACCAAAGCCTTGTGAGTGGATTTAGTAGACGTGGTATATATATATATATATATATATATATATATATATATATATATATATATGTGCGTGTATGTGCATATGTTGGTGTGTCTTTGTTTGTCCCCGCAACATCGCTTGACAACAGATACTGGTGCGTTTACGTCCCCGTAACTTAGCGCTTCGGCAAAAAGACGGATAAAATAAGTAATAGGCTTACAAAGAGTATGCATTTGTCGCATTAATAGTCAGTAAATAACAATTGGATACTACTTTGGTGCTGGTGCACGGAACCTTGATTGCATATGTTTCAATATGATTCATATAGTGTCAGTTCAGAGGTGTTGCTAAATCCATTAATATATATACTTGCACGCGCACACATAGATACAGACACATACACACCGAGACACACACACAGACACACACACACAGACACACATACACACACACACACACACACACACACACACACAAAGACATAGACAGACAGACACATACAGATATATACACACATATATACAAATACACGTACATATTATTACATGAAACGTGTTGTATATACCTGGTAACTTACCGCTAAAGCATTAACCATATATATATATAGGAATGCTAAAAAA
The DNA here is from genome assembly GCF_046866305.1 of Octopus bimaculoides. Taxonomy (NCBI): domain Eukaryota; kingdom Metazoa; phylum Mollusca; class Cephalopoda; order Octopoda; family Octopodidae; genus Octopus; species Octopus bimaculoides. The sequence continues at coordinate 19,014,833 of NC_142929.1, read as the reverse complement.
GATGGGACAAGAACACAAAACATCCCGACAGCTAGATGCTACAGAAGAAGGGACAACAAAACATCCATAGACACAAATGTGTGTAGGCGTGATATCGAATGATATCATGGCTTTCTTATCAGTAAATCTCATAAAAAATTATTGTGAACATCAGTGATGTAATAATTATTTGTAACCAGCAAATTTTGTTCATTAAATGAGTTTTATAACGAAGCATCAATGGACGATGTTGCGTCAAAACATGTAGTGGATCAAAATAGAGAAATAAGCATTTCTTATAATGCAGTTACGAAGTATAATATTCCTTATTGAGAGATGAAAAGAAAAATGAAAAATTTTAGAAAAATTTTACATAAATCCACCCAGAAAAGAGGGTTTCAAAGCTGGCATTTTCTCCGTGATACATGTCTATCACAAAGTCAACGATGACGAAAGCTGCAAGAAGTGTTGAACTTTTAATAAGTTCTAATGAATAAAGTCATGTAAAACAGATGAACAGATATGTAAACAATTTAAAAAGGAAAAATATGTAATCAATTTTTTTCTTTTTAAGTTTGGTCCTTCTTTTCTGTATGAAATGATATTTATTTTATGTTGTTGGGGAATCTGTAATCTCCATTATGAGGGAATATTAAATAATGCTTTAAGCTCTACGTTTTCCGCGAAGTTTTCATTCTCGTATCTCTTCTTTCAATCGAATTGAGAGCCTCAGTTGAGTTACATTATTTGTATCTGTTTCTTTTACGAAATGGCTTTGTTCATTTACATCTTTCTTTGTAATGTTAATTGTTTTATTCATAGAACGCCATATATATTCTCTGACATTTCATTTTTTAATATATTCTTCAAGAGGAACAAATCTAAATAGAAATATGTTTGATTGTCCTCTAACTTTTCCTCTAACATATTTCGTCGATATTATTCCAGCAGGTCCCCGCTTTAGTTCAATTTCTCACACTTTAACCTATTTATGTGTTCCTTTTTCCCTGCAATGATTTATGCAAACATGTTTCTCAAAAGTTATATTAAATTAGTAATTCATTATCAATAATTCTTTTCATATATTTTCTTCGAAAACTATGGTAACTTGATTGATGTAATGATTTCATCAACATGCCCTTCCAGTTATGTCCGCTATTAGCTTTTGTTCTCTTTTATGTTCTTTTATTCACACAGAAATACTTAACTTTCTGTGACAGAAGCAACCCTATAATTAATAAAATGTTTACTACCATTCATATTACTCGTCTGATCTTCCATTTTCTTTCTTCTACATTTAATAGCATATTTAATTTACGTTTATCATTCCTCACATAATAATAGTATTCTTGAGCGGTAATTACCACACAGCTCTAAGTATTCTAATTATTAATATATCACAAATACAAGATTTAAAGTATCGTGCTTTCGTGGAGAAATCGGCACACTATCGTTATAATTGTTGCCGGGATTCTTTTCGCTTAGAATTAGCGAACAGATCCCAATTTAATCATACCCTAGTAGCTTAAAAATTAAATGATCGTTGGTTAATGGACTTCGGCTTGAAGTATGTATTGAAAATAAGCGGGGGCAACTCTTGAGTATAACGATTCATATGATAGATATCCTGCTTGAGTTGGAGTTGACGAACAGAAAAAGAAAAGAAACGACAAATATATCGCTATCAACAAAAACATTTCAGGTTCAATTTTCTCTAAGTTTAATGAACAAAATCAGCACTAACCTTTTGTTTACAGCGGATACAGTGAAATCTTTTGCGAGCTACGTAAGTGCAGTATAAATCTAAAGGGTATAAATTGGCAGATGTATTTCCAAGGTTTCATAATTAGTGACGAGTAAGAGTACAACAGCAACTCCTATAAGATATGCACCATAAATCTGTTAGAAAATGTTAAATATTCTCTGAAGCGAGAATGATACATACTTTTTATACTCTTTTACTCTTTTATTTGTGGAGGCGCGTGGCTTAGTGGTTAGGTTGTCAGCATCATGATCGTAAGATTGTGGTTTCAATTCCTGGACCGGGTGACGTGTTGTGTTCTTGAGCAAAACACTTCATTTCACGTTCCTCCAGTCCACTCAGCAGGCAGAAATGAGTAACTCTGCGATGGACTGGCGTCCAGTCCAGCTGGGGTACACATACGCCATTGAAACCGGAAAACCGGGCCCATAAGCCTGGCTAGGTTTTAAAAAGGGCGCCAAAAAACTGTTTTATTTATTTCAGTGATTTACCTGGCATTACTGGAGCACCGCCTTTAGTCGAGCAAATCGATCCCAGGACTTATTCTTTGTAAATCTAGTATTTATTCTATCAGTTCTTTTTCGAACTGCTACGTTACCGGGACGTAGACACACTAGCAATGTTAAGAGGACACAACACATATATATACATATATACATATATACGACGGGCTTCTTTCCGTTTCCGTCTGCCAAATCCAGTAACAAAGCTTTGGTCGGCTCGAGGCTATAGTAGATGACACTCGCCCAAAGTTCCACGCAGTGGGACTGAACCAGGAGTCATGTGGTTGGTAAGCAAGCTACTTACCTCACAGCCACTCCCACGCCTATATAGTTTATTTTGCTCCAATGATACCATTAGCTATCACAGTCGAAGTCCTAGTATCCTAAGAAAATTAGTAGTAGAATTAGGAATACGCAAAGCGTTTAAAAAATATAAGTATAATCAGACAATTAGGACGCAGTACTCGTTTACGTATTGTGTTAACAAGATTGTTTATTCTACTACTTACAGAACGTTTTAACAGGAACGTAACTTGAAAGCAAGTGTCAGAAACAATTAGTTGTAAGAGATTGGAACAAAAATATTATTTTTGCTGTAAAACATGGTATCGTTGGGAGTTCTACTCCTCATCTGAATGATACAATCGCAAGAACAGTCAAAGGAGCAATGAACAATGGAATCTTTCATCACTATACTAAAGAAATTGTAATTAAGAAATCAAGATTTCCGAGATGCAAATGCTCTCCCTGTTTGTGGCTAACTAGTCGGTTTACGAGCACTTTCAGTCGATCTGTACTGACTGGCATCCAAATCAATGACTTGGAGTTATATGATTTTATGTGTGAATATTAGTTGAAGTTTGAGTTTGTGAAAGGAAAGGGAGATGAATTTAGACTTCATACGTGTGCGGTTAGATTTCTTTATTCTCAAGACAAACAGGAAATGCATCAGAGCAATTTCTTTTTATGGGCGTTTAGAGTGACATCTAGAACGTACATGGGAATGCAGTAAACATGTACGGGGTATTGTAAAATTTTTGCAAACCAACGGATTTAGTCCCACCGCTTTTGACACACAGCATCGTAATATATGCGCAACTATAGATTGTAAAGACGCTCTATGTCACTCGGATCGCCTTTAGATGATAGAAGAATCTTCGCATTACTCGGTTTGCAAAGCGTAAGCTTTCCAATGTTTCATCAATTTCGCTGCACCGAATACAAATACGTTATCTATATAATTACATAGGAATTATCAGAGGATGAGCATCAGATGCTGAATGTCCATAACTGGAAAAGTTAGAAAATCTTTGTCGGATTTAGGAAAGAATCAACAATTTAGAAATGTAGAGGATAGACTAGTAAATTGTTATGATTCTCGTTGAAGAAACATGCTAGTTTTGAGAATGGCCGGCGAAACTTTGTTTGATCTCAGATGTGGAGAGTACATTGTTTGGGGCAGACACATTCACATGTACACACCTACAGCGTCAAATGAAAGTTTTGCGTATACAAACTTAAAAAAAAAGGTCCGATCCATTGTATGTAAGAAATTTCATAGGCGCATGAGTGACTGTTTGGTAAAGTAGCTTACCTACAAACCACATGGTTCTGGGGTCATTTTCACTGCGTGGCACCCTGGGCAAGTGACTTCCACTATAGCTTCGGGCCGACCAAAGCCTTGTGAGTGAATTTGGTAGACGGAAACTGAAGGAAACCCGTCGTATATATGTATATATATATATATATATATATATATGTGTGTGTGTGTGTGTGTGTGTATGTGTGTGTGTGTGTGTGTGTGTGTGTGTGTGTGTGTGTGTGTGTGTGTGTGTGTGTGTACCTGTTTGTCCCCAACACCGCTTGACAACCGATGGTGGTGTGTTTGTGTCCCCGAAACGTAGCGGTTCGGCAAAAGGGACCGATAGAATAAGTACTAGGCTTACAAAGAATATGTCCTGGGGTCGATTTGCTCGACTAAAGGTAGTGCTCCAACATGGCCGCAGTCAAATGACTGAAACAAGTAAAATAGAGAGAGTAAACGTTCAAATGACGGGTTCGTCCCCAGAAGAGTATATTAACCAAGCTTACGAGAAGGATGACATACCTATACCATGACAAGGCATTAGGATATTCCTAGATCCATCCACAAAATAGATGGAAGTAGCTATGGAAGATAAGGGGGTAGGCACGTCTTCATAAGTAAAACTAAAGACATGTACCAAATTTAGATTTCTAACTGCAGAACGATGCGAAAGCACCAGCTGAAGCAGTAAGAGACACACGAATCTATAAAGTAGCCAGAAAATACTTATTAAGAAACAAGAGCAGGATATAGCTGTGAACGTCGGCACACTCATGTTTCTTGTGCAATACGAGCAAATGGTCAATTGTGATGTAAACTCCAGTGAAATGTAGTCACCTAGGTCACTACAGATTTAAATACGCTTGATCCTGCAAAGCAGCAAGGCAATCCCATAGATAAAAGAGATCAAGTGATATGTCCAAGGTCTTTACAAGAGACGAAGGAAAAGTTTCATGATACATCTAAGGTAGAAAGTCCAGCTTCAACACATGTGGTTGTAAAAGCAAATTAAGTATTTCGTGAGGAGAGGGTTCGAAAGGTGCATACGAACAAAATACGTAACCCATTTCGCAGTTAGATTTTCCGAAGGTAGAAGCTGCCAGCGGGATCAAATATGGATTCATCGGAGAAACTACCTTTCTTCGTTTTTAAGGCGAAACCTGGCGTTCTCTACCTCACAACAACTACCTGTGATACTGAGGAGAAATAACAAAATGGAAAGATGCTAATAAAAGTAATACCAGTGAGAAGTGAACTACTACGTAACGGCCTGTAAAGGCAATTTCATGCTACACATTTCATATAGGATGGGTACCAGATATAGTCTGGTAACGCCAGAGCTTCTCAGCGCACGTTCAAACTATACCCACATCCATAAATATTGCAACTAAGAAGAAAATTCAAACGATCATTTGTTCATAGTCACATGCTTATCATATGAGTAAAAATATGTATTAAGCCAATGATATTTCCTGAGTCGCTATACATTTCGTATAGATTGGGTACTAGGATGGGTACCAGATATTTCTTAAGTCGCTATGATACGGTACAATTAGAATGATTTTATGATTGACAAAAATAACACTAATTTTTTGTTCTTTTTTGTCTTTTGTCTTTAAGCGTTATTTCCTACTGGCATCTATCTAGGAATCACACGAAATAACTACTCTTCCCTTCAAACTTTGCTTTTGTGAACTAGACATGAATGTTTTGATATAGACCTATTTTCCATTACAGTTGAGTGAGATCCAACACTGAGTTGCTGAAGCAGAAATATCGTTATAGCAAATATTCTGCTCAATATCACTCGAATATGTCCCTTAGTGGTTGAAAATATGAGCATCTCTAATAATGAGTAGGAGTAGAGGGGCAGCATCATAGCTTTTAGGGTTGAATAAATGTAAGAAAAGCTGTTTGAAGTAAACATTAGCCATTTTCATAGTTTCCGAGTGTAAAAGAAAAAGGAATCACAGTTGTAACCCAGGGACAAAAGTCGTTTTTTTCATACAGAGTAATTTATATATGAATGTAGGCAAGTAAAGGGCATAGAAGAACACTATGGAAAACGGAATAGTAATAATAACTGATGCAGAATACGTAAAATGAAACTAAATATGCCAAATGAAACGTAAAGAGGAGGATTCGATGTTTCAGATTACGTGCTCTTACAAAGAAAATATTAAGACACTGAAATAATGAGGAAAGAAAGAAATAGGAACGATATCAACATCGTGACGAGTGCATATATTGGTGGTTTGGTAGAAACATATTCTCGCGCACACACACATACACACACACACCCTATCTCTCTCTCTCAGACAGACAGATAGACACAGACACACTCACATACATATAGAGAGAGAGACACAAAAATATAAGTCATATCAAGCATGCAGTATGTATACTTTATTAAACTTTACTGCAGCCTTTGAAGATGTGCCACAATAACTAAATGGCAGGTGAGACTTATTGCCTGGAGGGAACATAAGAATGTGAATGTGTGTTTCTGGGTGTGTGTGTGTGTGTGTGTATGTGCGCGCGCGTGTGCATGCGTGTGTGTGTGTGTGTGTGTGCGTGCGTGTGTGTACGTGCGTGTGTGTGTGCGTAGGGGTTTGTACGTGCGCGTGTTACAGCACTGCTCCAAGTCAACATAATTGAGAAGAAAAGTTACATCGGCTTATGCGAAGAAAATTTTAAAAGCTTCTGTGCAAACTACCAGTCTTCTCGACACATCCATAAATAAAAATTGGATTGCTACGTATTGAACCTGAAGAACAAATACACACCATATACAATCAAGTGAAGTATCGTGAAAGAATATAAATGGATCAAAGGGGTACACATTATACGTAACCTGAAAGATTGCTCTTTCATTTTAGGTCCAAATTTTTAGCAGATGTAAGCTCATGGACAGGTTTCTGTTATGATGCTGAGGTCACCACCTGCTCCAGACTGAGTTACTATTTCACTGGTTTTGTCCTCGTTTCCGTTATATCATTTTACGCTAGTTACATTAATTATGGTTCCTGAGTCAAATACGACGAAATCTTGGGTTTTACCTTCCTTACTTTTCTTTCTTCACGTTCCAATTTTTGCATGAACCTTCTTCGTGTTTTCTTTGTGCTCTTTTTTTCTTTACGTCTCACTTTTTCTCATATTTTCTCTTAGCGTATTGTTCTGGTATTTAACTATATCTAGCCTCATAAAATGATCCTGAACGATTGCTTGGCGATACATGGCAAGTTGTATATCTGCCAGGTTAATATATCCTATACAAAAAATAAACCACTAGTAGCACTTTTGTAATTGCGTATATTGAATTTTACATACACATATATGTGTGAGCGTGTGCGTGCGCAATCATATTTATATGTGTGTATGTGTGAATGCAAGAGCGTACGCCTCTACGCTTATACAGTGACAGAGGAGAGTAAGTGAATTTGCTGTAGTAATATATTGATTAAGCTTATTTGTTAAAGTATGCAATATTCGTTGCTAAATTTATCCTTTTTGGAATCAAATGATATAATTAGTATTTCTATTATGATTCAGCAAATAAATTTGATAGCTGTGAGGGCAAGGATATTTTAAGAAAAGTTACTTGTTTGTTCAAGAAATGTCACTATGACTTATTGGCATCGAATGACTCATGCTTTCCTATCTCCATAGATCTAATCTATCCAAACCGAACCGTCCTAATATGACTTCATAAATTTTAAAACTTACATTTTTCCCGATAATCATTCAGTAACAATCTATTAAGAAACAACTACCCCAAGAACATACTATCTACTCCAATTATGAAGAAAAGAGAGGATGAAACCAATAAACTGTCTACAGTCTGTCTACCCTATGTGAAAGGCCTCTCCGAAAAGATACAAAAGATATGCGGCCCATATGACATCAGGGCAGTATTCAAGAGCAATACAACACTTCGCAAATATCTCCTTCGGGTAAAACCACCAACAGAAGAGAATATGACCAAAAACTGCGTGTACTCCATCCCATGCAGCTGTGGTAGGTTATACAAAGGCGAAACATGTCGCCCCCTCAAAAGAAGGGTAGAAGAACATCGCAAAGCTGTGACACGAGGAGATATCGATAAATCGGGTATAGCTGATCATGTATGGAAAAATGGAAACCACCTCCCCCTGTGGGATGAAGTTAAAATAATAGACAGGGAACAACACTGGAAAATACGAAAACTAAAAGAAGCAGCACATATGCTAGGACACAACAACCTCCTAAGCAGACCGAGTGCAGATATGAATAGCATATGGGAACCGGTATTGAGGAAGGATAGAAAAATAATAGATTTATAAGCCTTAAAATTCACCCCATAATTGCCCTCGGGCATATGGCGTAGCGGTTAAGAGCGCGGGCTACTAACCCCAAGGTTCCGAGTTCGATTCACGGCAGCGACCTGATTAATATTAATAATAATAATAATAATATAATAATAATAGTAACATCGATAGGAATGAGAACCCAGGTTCGAAATTTCCCCAAGACACCTGACGAAGGCTGGAGGGTATATCAGCCGAAACTTTGTGTTAACAACAAACAAGATGAGGACGAATATCCGTCAAATGTAGATAATGTAAATAATGTATATATATATATATATATATGTGTGTGTGTGTGTGTGTGTGTGTGTGTCTGGGTCTGTGTGTGTGTGTCTCTGTGTGTTCCCCAACATCGCTCGACAACCGATGCTGGTGTGTTTACGTCCCCGTAATCATAGCGGTTCGGCAAAAGACACCGATATAATATGTACTAGGCTGGGGTCGATATGCCCGACTAAAGGCAGTGCTCCAGCATGGTCGCAGTCAAAGGACTGAAACAGTTAAAAGAGTAAAGAGAGTTTACGAAACGAGATTTTGACTAAATAAAAAAAAATATCCGAAAGAAGTAAAAAAAAAAAGTAACAAATTTTAGCCGCCCATCAATTACTTGCAAAGAGTGGATGACAAAAAACCTTATAACATTAGTGTGCCATCTTTGTGGCTGATTACGGTTACATCCAGAGTTTTAAGAGTTTTACATCCTGTATGGCAATTCCTATGAGTATATCGTAAATAACTTTGGTTTTTAGTTGAAAGAAGATAAAGTTCAAATGCGGTACACTTACAACGTAGTTTATTTATAACAAATATAGAATTGCATTCTCTAATGCAATATATTGTGACAAAACCACTTTAAAATGTCTTTCAGTATGTGTATGATGAAATACACTAAATTTGTTATTTCCATAGACTATCTCTGTAAAACGTGAATGTGCGTCTTGTTTGTGGGCAAACTGTGTACAAGTTTAGAATCTAAAATAGTCTGACGGGGTATCTCTCTCTCCCTCTCTCTCTCTCTCTCTCGCTCTCTCTATCTATCTATCTCTCTCTCTTTCTCTCTCTCTCTCTCTCTCTCTCTCTCTCTCCCTCTCTCTCTCTGTATACACACACACGCGTGTGTGTGTGTCTGCGCGTGTGTAATGAGCTTATATAATTCTTTGCAAATATCTATAAATCATAACGTAATCGGATGCATGTATTCTCTCTTCCAGAAACTATTTCAAATGTCATACAAAACATTGAAGGTATTAACCAAAAATAATTATTCTCTTGCCGAACATATTATTCTTAATCTTCTTCAGATGTAAAAATGAGACTAATTTTCAAAATATTGGCAAAATATCAAGTATTTTCTACTCATATGTTTTTAAATATTGAAATTTTATTTCGTTTAACAAATAATGTTTAATTCGATTAACATAGCTCGACATGCCTATTATCCTGTGGCATGATATCATGTATCTCAATGACAAATAAACAGAATGTATGTAGCGCGTCTCTATAACTATGTGTTTTATATATATATATATATATATATATATATATATATATATATATATATATATATATATATGTATGTATGTATGTATGTATGTATGTATTTTTTTTATTATTATCTTATGTTGACTTAAGGGTAGTTTAATGATCTAAAATCCGTAATTGTTGTTCATTTCAATAAATTGTTTATGCTAGAAGATTTCCAGCATAGATCGAAATTTCGAAGGTACAGTTTATCAGGTTTTAGTACGAGCTTAGCACGTGACTACTAATTATATATTATCAATATAAAAGTATTTCATTTCAAACACTAAGGCCTAATATAATACTAACGACTAGTAAGGATCCCAATATGTCAGTGTATACACATGATTACAAAATACAACTGGCTATACCGTTGACTCCAGTGAGACAAATGCACACATGATACAAACCATCTATGATGAGTGACATTTCGGCAATTAATTTTGTATTGATTTTGACCTTGTTAATGATAACAGCAATTAATCATTTCTACTAATAAGCAGAAAGCCTGCAATGCCGGTTTCTTTTTGGTAGTGGTGGTGGGTGGTGTGCGGGATTAACCGATTATATCGACCCCCAGTTCGAGACTTGTACTTATTTCATCGATTTAGAAATGATGAAACGCGAAGTCCATCGGAATGGAATTTGAACTCAAAAAAGCAAAGACGGACGAAATGCTGTTAAGCATTTTGCCCGATGTGCTAATGATTTTGCTAGCTCACAGCTTATTGATAACAACGATTAATGGAAGTTATTATCGTCATCTTTATCTTATTCACAATATTCATGGCGTTTTTTTTTTCTTTCTAATTTCATTGCCATTTATTGTATTTGTTGTTCATGTCAAAAATTCTTATCATTAACCTTATCATCAACGCAGCGCTCTCATCAGCGTCCTCTGCTGTAGATTAAGTCATCATCTAATATGGAAACCCGTCGGCTTTGTGATTACTTTCATCTCAAAATACTTCCGATTACTTTCAAATTAATTCTTTGTATTTCAACAGATTTAATCAAGTATATTTGGTTGACATAATATCATCACAATTGATCATAGGAATACCTGATACTATTATATATGATATTATTTAGTGATCATTTTCAAATATTTTGACGCTGATAATACTTTCTAATGATGTGCTAATCTTGTACTAAATCTGAACCTCTGGTCTTATCTAAATATTCTTCAATGTTACAATTCATGTGCCCAAGTCTTTGAAGTGAACAAGTAGTACGGATTTTAGAGCTCTTAACCAGATTTAGTGTTAGATTCAAAACACAGATTCGAATATGAGTATTGTTTTTGAAAATGACATGAATGAAATAGGATATTGAATGCAACGAAAATATAAATGAGCTTAAAAGCCCTGCAAAATGATAATAGATATCAAACAGAATTGTGCGAATATATATTTAATTTACAAAATAAATTGGAGTTAAAAGGATTAAAGCAGCATGAAGATTTGGTTTAATCATTTCATCCTAACACTTTATGATGCAAGTTGCATAAGAACTGCAGCTATTAAAAAAGCTTCTACCTAGTCTGTTCATCCATATTCTGCTACCTATACGAATGTTACAACAATTAGAATATGTCACCGTATAGATTCTACCTGATTGTTAGTACAGCTATAATTAGTATCGAAATACACACCAAATGTCTCACTTAAAAAAAAGATAAATATGTATGAAACATGATAATGTCATCCAGGATATACTTATAAGTGACAGAGTGAAGAGATTCTGGATATCTTTATCTACAACTGTGCACAATGGGGAGTGATTGGGGCTAAAAAAAAAAAATAGCCACTCACACTTACGGTAACATAGATTTCTTACCTGCGAACAAAGTTTCGAAATCTGGAAGATGGAACCGACGATTATAATGTCTTTGGAAAGCAAGATAAAAAGAACATTGGGACACAGAACACCGTGGAATATACAAAAATAGCGGAATGCATTTTGTGTTAATATTAACAATGATCTAAGGCAGCGAGGTGGCAGAATCGTTAGCACGCCGGGCGAAATGCTTAGCGGTATTTCGTCTGTTTTTACATTCTGAGTTGAAATTCCGCAGAAGTCGACTTTGCTTTTCTTCCTTTCGGGGTCGATAAATTAAGTACCAGTCACTGGGGTCGATCTAATCGACTGGTCCCTCCCCCAAAATTTCGGGCCATGTGCCTAGAGTAGAAAAAAATATCAACAATGATCTCATAATAATGTCACGAGATCACACATTTCAGTGGAAGTATGTTATAGATTTCAAATGATAACATGCGTTGACGACTAATATATTGTTTCATAGAATCTTGGGAGAGGAAAGGTTAATTCGAAACTGAAAGGCTTTTGATATCTATCGTAAAAGGAGCCAAGCTGGTTGATTAACAGTACTATTTAGTAATGATAA
>NC_142929.1:18982730-19000230 GCF_046866305.1 Octopus bimaculoides | reverse complement strand
CACACGTGGATTCTGGAAACACTAGCCATAAACAAGGTGGCACCAATTATCATAAAATACATAGAGCACTCAATGAACAAATGGCAGACAGTGCTACAGCTCCAAACAAAAGAGGGACTTGTGAAAACGAAAGCCATCCCCATTAGAAGAGGAATATTCCAGGGAGACACGCTCTCTCCACTCCTGTTCTGCCTGGCACTCACACCTCTAACAGAATTGTTAAATAGAACTGAATGCGGTTACAAATGCTATGGAAAAACAGTCAGCCACCTTCTATATATGGATGACCTAAAATTATATGCAAAAAACGACAAAGAGCTAGAAACACTACTACAGACAGTACACGGCTTTACCAAGGAAATAGAAATGAAATTCGGATTAGAAAAATGTGCCAAAGCAACCCTGAAAAGAGGAAAATTAGTTAAAAGTAGCAATATAACACTAGATAAAGCCAATGAAATAAGAGAACTAGACGAAAGCCAACCATATAAGTATTTAGGAGTCAATGAACTAGATAGGATACAACATACACAAATGAAAGAAAAAATAAAGAAAGAGTACTATAGACGAGTTAGATCAATACTAAAAACAGAGCTCAATGCTAAAAACAAGATAATGGGTATCAACACTTTAGCTGTCCCAGTTATAAGCTACAGCTACAACATCCTTAACTGGACACTAAACGAACTATGTAAAATAGACAGGAAAACAAGAACAATAATGACAGGATATAGGATGCACCACCCAAAATCTGACATAGAAAGGCTATATATACAACGCACAGAAGGTGGCAGGGGTCTTATACAGCTAGAAAACTATTATAAAATAACCACCATAGGACTACAAAAATACCTATTCCAGAAGCAAGGGAAACTAATACAAATAGCCACAAAACACGAGCAAAACAAAAAAACTGTTTTCAGTATTTAAGGAAGCTGACAAATACAAACAAGAAATCAATCTACCTAACAAATACGAAGAAGAAGAAGAAGAAACAACAAAAGCTATAAAACAAATGAAATCCAAACTAAAACTAGAACAGCAACGGACCATGATAAAACGATGGCAAGAAAAGCCCCTACATGGTAAATACTGGGCTAAACTAAATGCGAAAGAAATAGACAGAGAAAAATCCCAGCAATGGCTGAGAAGCTCAGGACTCAAAGCAGAGACTGAAGGATTTTTAATTGCTGCACAAGACCAAAGCCTCCCCACCAGAAATTACCAAAAACACATAATGAAAAGAAATATAACAAGTAACTGTAGAATATGTGGAGATCGACAAGAAACAATAAATCATATTATCTGTGGCTGCCCAGTCCTGGCTAAGAAGGAATATATTCACAGACACGACAGAGCTGGGACCTATATACACTGGAAGCTATGCCAACATTATGGAATAGCAACAGAAAAAAGATGGTATAAACACACGCCAGAAAAGGTCACAGAAAACGAGAAAGCAACCATACTCTGGGATATGCCAATACACACAGATAGAGAAATTAAGGCAAATAGACCAGATATAGTTGTCAAAGATCATGAAGGAAAAAAATGCCTTCTAATTGATGTTTCAATACCAGCAGATGATAACGTTTCTCTAAAAGAAATGGAAAAACTTTCAAAATACAAAGACCTGGAAATAGAGATAACTCGAATGTGGAATCTAAAAACAGAAACAATTCCTATCATAGTAGGTGCCTTAGGTATAATAAAAAAATATTCAGACAAATACATAACAAAAACACCAGGACTTGCAAATATATATAACATACAGAACATTGCACTACTGGGTACTGCACACATTCTACGCAAAACACTTTCAATACAGTAAACATAAGAGCACCACAGCAAACCACAGCACGTACCCAAGGCGCACAGAGCTGCGCTCGGTAGTGAAGTGAAAGCACGTTATAAAAATAAAACTACTGAATAATAATAATAATAATAATAATAATGATGATGATGATGATGACGACGACGACGATGATGATGATGATGATGATAGTGGTGATGATGATGATGACGATGATACTTTAGCTCCTGCAACGGTTCCATCTTCTGCTGGTGCTGTAATAATAAGGTACACATTTACATGTCACATCAGAAAGAACAAATGAAACGAAAGTAAGTTTTGAGACATTAAGATACACTAGCAGATTAAATTGTAGGAGATCAAAAGAAAGAGAGAATTGTTAAGATAAACGCAATAACGAATATTGAAAACATACTTATATGGTATGGAAGAAATCGATAAAGTTAATATCACAGAAGAATGTTACAAACACTATGTAAAAATATGTATTACCCCTGATGTCAGACACACAAGCAGTGTTGTGTTTATTTGTCCTATAATAACCATTGTCTGGTTATTATAGGATAAATAAACACAGCTCTACATGTTCTTTGAGGCTAGAGGAGAAATAATATTATTTATGTTGTTTTGCTTTTAATGTGATTAAGGTATTACAAATCTAGCTTAGTGATAACTGAATATGCCACCGGCATTTCTATTAAATAGGAAGTTACTTGCGCATAAATTAAGGTGCCTCTATGTAATATATTGCCACGACGAGAGTTTGAGGGGAAATTATAATATAACAAGATGTAATAATTGGAAAACAAAGAAGAACCATATGCGCACACATGAACGGCAGCAAACACATTCGCACATGAATAGAATATTCGAAAAATGGGGAATAGGAAACTTAAAAGTAACAATCTACAAAGCTACGTCTTGTAAATATATGTCTGTCAGTATGTGTGTGTATGTGTGCGTGGGTGTGTGCGTGGGTGTGTGCGTGGGTGTGTGCGTGTATGTGTGTGTGTTTGATCTGTGAGTGTGTAATGTGTGTTTTTGCATGTGTGTGCGTGCGTGTCCATACTTATCAGATGGAAGTTTTGAATATTTATATCATCACGTCACAACATATTCAAAGGATTGAATGATAACATTATATATATATATATATATATATATATATATATATATATATATATATATATAATATAATTAGTCGTTGGCTTTTGAATGAGAGCCTCAGAAGTATTAGAGAGTCTACGTTGACTTATTTTTCAAACGTGAGGCGTGAAACATAAAACAGAATCATGTTTTTACATGCAGGCATAGGCGGCTTTGCACTACATCGTAAGATTGAATGCCCCTTCGTTTAATATTACGAATACTGCCTTTGCATTGCAAATCTTGTCAGATCGATTTGTCCATCATTTCAGTGTCAATGAAAAAGTACCATTTTAGAAGTATTGGCGGAATTGTAACCATGAAGAGATCGAGGCTTTTCTTTATAAATTCGGAGTTTTTTTGCATCCTATGATCTAATCAAGCCAAAATGTACTTGGGTAGTTAAATCAACCTGGTGTGTGATTCGTCACCAGCACCTGGTTAATTGGATTTTCTTTTGCGAAGTCCAATCAATTGAACATTTTGTGTTGAAAATAAATCATTTTCGCCTGGATGTATACGGGAATTCCTCAATGAATAAATATTAATGCTTGTTTATGTATTCACGAATTATCGATTTTTTTGTTTTTTTTTACCTTTAAATTTTTAAATTACTAATGGAATGTTATACATTCCCAACGGACGTATATTACTCTGTCTGGCAAAATTAATTTAAAGGAACGCACCTTCCATATTCAGCCTATCTTTTTTAATATAGTTCCCAATGTTCACAAATCTTAAGCTATAAGGAACTAGAAGTAGCATGGTGTGTATACACATTTTTCAAACATATTTTGAAAGGAATTTGATATTGTGCTTCATGTGTGGATAGATGAATATAGCTGGTGTTAATCGTATAAAATTTGCATAGATGAATATGTTATGATTTTCTCAAAGTCGTTGAGAATATAATAATCATTAGTAACTAAACTTATTACAATCAACAATATCTTGACTTCTAATTGCTACACAAGTCCAGCAGTTTGAATAATCGAAAACGTGAAATCAAGTAACGATTCAAAATACTTCAGCTTTAAAGAAAATGGGTAGACGTTATAAGTTAAGTACGTTTGGCTTCGTTGTGTTTAATACGTGATCACCACTCCAAACACGTGCACAGACACACACAGAAACACACGCACAGACACACACACACGCGAACGCGCACGCATACACGCATTCATATATATATATAGAGAGATAAACATGAGTCTGCATCTAAGAAGGGGTACCCAAAAGAAAACGGAATTTTGCAATATTATTTTCTTCAATTAGTCTTGCATGTTTAAACTTTTATCGCCTTCGAGATATTCTCCCTTTGAATCACTACATCGGTCCAGGTGCGTTGACCATTATTCCAAGAAGTGCTGTAACTCTTGCGAAATAATGCCTTTTAACGCATCTGTCGTTTTTTTTTTTTTACACCTCACCCATGTCTGGAAATTCCATAGCACCAGCTTCCATCAGCAGTGATGACCTTCGGAAAAAATGTTCCGGGTCAACTTCCAACTGTTCTTTCAGTTTACGACGCACGTTCAGTCGTGGCTGTTTTTGATCTTCCGTCAGCAAGCGGCGCATACATTTAGTTGCAACGTTTTTCTTTCGCAATTCCTCGCTCAAAATTTGCTGGCAGGAGCTACAGGACACAACCAGTCATATCAAAAACTTCGTCAATTGTTCGGTGATAGTCCTCCAACATCAGTACATGGGGTCGAAGTTAGTCCTGAACGAGGTTGGTCCTGAACGAGGTTAGTCCTGAACGAGGTTGGTCTTCAAGCAGCAAGTGACTATTTATAAAGCGTGGAAGTCACTCGTAAACTTGCTTCGCTCATGGCAACGTCCTTGTAAGCTGTTCGAAGCGTAGCAACTGTTTCAGTCGCCGTTTTCTCCAGCAGAAAACAGAATGTCACAGAAGCACGCTGTTCCTTCGTTTCATCTGTCACAACATTCGACGAATAGGGGAGAAGCACTGTAAAACAAAGACGCACCACGTAGCAGTACAACCTCCAGCGGGTACACAGGTCGGCAGACTGATGCCGGAGAGTCGCATCAACTGGCTTAGGACTGAAGCGTATAAAAGAATAAAAGAATTTAAAGATATAAGCGTGTATGTATGTAGATATATGCATATACACACACACACATACTTTTTCGCTACTATACGAGATTTGTGTTCAAGCAATATACGAATTACATGATCTACCTCAAATTAAACATTATCAATGAAATAATCTTAGTGTCGGTGAAATTCTGTTTCCACAAATGTTGCGTTGATAGTAAATATTATATTTTAAACAGACACTCACTATTTGAATAGACGTCTCAATAATATTGATATTGTCTATTAACTCCATACACTTCATTTTCGTGTATTTTGCAGTGGCTGCAATATAACCTCTCAAAAGCCGAGTCTTAAATCACATCAGAGTCATGGACAGGCGAAGTAACCTCACCCTCAATCTCATTAGGGAATGATGGATACCAGGTGTCTCACTATTTCTGTGGGGCTCGTCAAAAGCACGTACCCGCCAAGATTGAAAGCAACTGACCTAGCCAATCCACGGCTTATGCTCATGGCTTGTTAAACCATGTGATGGTATGCCTAGAA
Organism: Octopus bimaculoides; assembly: GCF_046866305.1. Lineage (NCBI taxonomy): Eukaryota > Metazoa > Mollusca > Cephalopoda > Octopoda > Octopodidae > Octopus > Octopus bimaculoides. The sequence goes on along the minus strand of NC_142929.1, from coordinate 18,994,663 downwards.
ATTTCGTACCTAAAAGATAATTCACAGATGACATAAAACAGCTCTAGTATAATAAATGAAATTTATCCTTCATGCACATCAACACTTGGATGTGGGTAGGTTTACAGTTTTTCTGTGATCTCCATTCTTTACTCTGTTAACTTTACACCGTGTGTTATGCTTCACAACATTTAGAGTTGATGTTGTTTTAAATTATAATCTCGGTGTTTATGCATTCAGTATTACTTTTATCTTTGTTCAAAAATATGCAGTCGATCATAAACGTTTAGTGCCCAGCATGAATTTGTCATTGAACTGAAATTCTGATTCACCTTCCCAAAGATATAGAAATCTATGTGTCTATACTAATGTCCATTCAACTGAAGTATACACGAAACATACACCTTCCAATCTGCAGAGTACAGATTTAAACATGTAATCAGGATTTTACATAACTTGCAGCTCATTGCAAATTTTGTATAAGCAGCAACAGAAATAACACCAATAATAGAAATAATAATTTGACGTCAGGAACTCAATTAGAATAACGCAATGTCTTGTTTACACAATGTGAAATTTCTCAGAAACATTCCAGTATAATCAGCCAAAATGACAACACCAGCAGTTATATGGAATACGTTTAAAATCTGCCTTAGATACCTTCTACAGTTCTCCGCAGTACAGATGTTGTATATTCGCTTCTCTCTTTCACTATGCTTGGAAATGTATGATCAAAAATTCATGATGAAACACAAGCTGACAGTTTTGACATACGTATCTGGATCTAACAATACTGTATAATAAATATATACTTCTAACATTTTGTTTCTGTAATTGCCTTCTCTCATAAGTAATGCATAATATGGTTATTACCACTCCTTTACCGAAAGCTATCTCTTCAATTAGTAATTGTCGTTATGATACCTTATATGATGAGCAAATCCGGCGTCGGAAAACTGCAGATGTTACAAACATTTCCAGAGCCCTGTTTACGAAGTGCTTGCTTCAACATTGACTGTTCGCTTAATAGTTTACAACGATCATAGACCACTTCTTTCCTACTCGATCGATTTTCCATCATGTACTCACATTTTTTTTTTTCATTCATAAAACATTTCATTAGCTTCTGGCCCATCAATGTTAAACAATTGCCTATATAAAGTGCTATACTACATCCTATTAAAGTTCCCAGCCCAATTCATCTGATTGCATGTAAGGAGCACCTCATTACTTAATATCATCACTCGCTGAAGGTCAATAATAGCTGGTGTTAAACACTGCCGTTTAAATTTTAATATCCTCTTAAATTATGCTTGATAGAATTTTTCCAAGGCTTAAATGCGACAACAGTTTATAATCCGAGGCTCAAAAGAGAATAAAATGCAGTTAAGACATACAATTCCTAGACTTCTGGCTTGATTATGATGATGATAATTCTGCCAGTCCACACACGATTTTAACCTGGTTTCAATGGGCTTTCCTGGCTCTTTCGATCGTCAGATTTATGTCGGAATCAAGGGATTGCTTTCTGAATATACATGGAAGGTTTGAATATATACCGCCTTTGGAATATGAATAAGAACAGTAATGCTACATTTTAAACCCGAGAAAAGTCTTGCATAGTTTTATTGTTCCACTTACAGATAGATTGCATTTGCAATGTGCGAATCAGCTGGTTGATTTCTTTCTCTGAAAATCTAAGCGTTTCCAGACTGACATGTGTATGTATGTATGTATGTATGTATGCATGTATGTACGTATGTATAATGTTCAGTATATATTATAGTACATCGCTCGTCCCTATGCTTAAAATTTTTGTATCGCTGATTAGTTTTGAGACTTCTTTGAATGCTTCGTTTTATATATCATTGTGCATAAACATTATTTATATAGGCTTTTCTTTTCCTAAACGTAATAGACATAATACAGAAATCATGTTCCATATAAGCATATAATACAACCGACGTTAAACAGATAAACAACTTTCCAGTAACTAGAATTTTCTCTTTTAATTCATCATCAACATCATCATCATCATCATCATCATCATCATCATTATTATTATTCAGTATTCTCATTTTTTTCACGTGTTTTCATTGCAGTATCGAGCGTAGCTCTGTGGGATGTGTGGATGTGCCGTGCTTGGTTATGTTGCTCTTGTTTTCACTGTAGTGAAAGTATTATATGTATCATCTGTGTGGTGCCTAACAGTGATATTTTCTGTACGTTATGTATACTTGTAAGTCCTGTTTTCTGTATTTTTCTTTTTTTTTTGCTATGTATTTGTCTGAATGATTATTATCATACCTAATGCGCCTACTATGATGGGAATTACTTGTGTGTTAAACGCCACTTTGAAGCTACATCTATTTCCAGATCTTTATATTTTGAAAGTTTCTCCGATTCTGTCGTCACTTTTCTTGTTTTTCTGTCTAATATTATCATTATCATTGCCTTTGCACAACTTTATTATTATTATTATTATTATTATTATTATTATTATTATTATTATTATTATTATTATTATCATTATTGTGGTTCTCCTAGTTTTGACTGACGTAGTATGAATAAATATATACATATGCATATATATATATATATATATATATATATATATATATATATATATATATATATATATATATATATATATATAAATGTAGTATATATAAATATATATATATAATGTTTTCATATTCAAAATGTTTACCATACACAGCTATGCCACAAATCATATAACTCAATATATAACTATAAGGAGATGAAGAAAGTGAGGGGGTTATTGAAAAATGAAATGCTCAAATTCTTCATAGATAAGTCCTGAAGACACTGAATATATTAACAACAAGAGCAGACGCAGCCCTGTCGAGATGTCAGTTGCTGCGGTTTGTGCATACATCAGTGGTCTGAAAGCACGAACTCATTCAATCGTTACAATAAAGCAAGAAAACTGGAAGAATCTAGAATCTAAACCAGAGAAGGTAAATAGAAAAATATGTATCTTTGATAACGAAAGCACGTGAGTGGATTGAATAACCTTCGGGTGAAGTTTTGCAGCAAACTTATTCAGGTTTTATCGGGGAAAGATAAATGTAACTTTACAACTGGACAAAATGCCAAACATGAGTTAAGTTTATGCCACATACGTGCAAGTATATATACATACATATATAAATTTGGCACACTTCATTGGTGAAATAGACACGCGAGTGACAGTAGTTACAATGATATTGGAAATGACATAGATTCGTGATTGGTCATCACATTTGTATCGGTGTAAGATAAAATGTCAACGAAAGGTTTTGTCTTCTCGCGCATGGAGGGGGTTTGAAAATGAATTTTCAAGCCCGCTGAGCTATACAAATGCTGTGCCTTGTACAAGGCATAGAGACAAAGAGCATAACATAATAAAATCACTGACAGAACGCTGAAAGCCTAGTTTCTGCATTTGTTTAGTAAAATATACTTTTGATTAGAAGGAGCTGAAATGCATATAATAAGGAAAAATGAAAAATAAGTAAGGAAGAATTACAATAACAACAAGAACAGCAATGTAACCCAGTAATAAGTGCTCCACTGGCCAACTTTCGGTGGATGGCAAAGTGAAGTCATTTTAGATGCAGTATCAAAGAATAAATTAGCTAAAATCCGCTTCCTATTAAAGTAAAAATGTTCAGTATCTGACCTTCCTTAGGAGATGTGTAAAAAACAATATAGCTGAAAATTCATAAAGGGTGGGCGAAGTACTTCAAACGAAAATGTAAATTAAAACAAAGGGAAGAGTTGAGAAGATATAAGTTCTTTGAGATATGGAAATTCCTACTTATAACAAAGAAACTGATAACAACGATGAACTAATATTATGGTTTTGTTGTTTTTGTTACTTTGTTGTTTTCTTTTTCGACAAACTAGCAAACGGTTAATAGACAATATTACGCATCACTGGTGCTAATGTCTCGCTGAAGGATTTGTAGATTCAAAAGCAATTAGGTACAGAATATAGACAACATACATATTATGCCAAACATGAAAGAGACCATACTCAATATATCTGAAAAAAAATGTCTCACGGTGAAATTGGTTGCATTTACTCACAACGGAAATAATTAAGTAAACGGAGTCGTAGAGTGCTCTAACTCAACCAAACCAGTCATCTTTCTTCATTTCTTTCATTAATATACTTCCGAGCAATTGTGCGCGTATGCAATTACATATGTGAATAAGTGCATCACCGTATATACACATATACATACATACATTTATGTGTATGTGTGTGTATAGATGTGTTATTTTGTGTGTCTACCTTTAAAATTCTTAGCAAGAATTTCCATATTTTAGAGGCACGTACCCATGTTCAGTCTACACATTCTCCGTGCTCGTAAGTGTGCCCAGCTTCCTTTCACACTCCGTCTTTCGATAACTTTCCAAGTCATTCTGGGTAATAAATTCTAAGATTAGTATTATTGTTAATGATCTTTAACTTGTTTCTTTGCTTTATACACACTATTCCAAATCTGAAGCTAGATGCTTTATTTTCATTGTTATTCATGACTAACAGAGGTATGGTTTAGAGAAAGGAGACCAGACTCTGAGAAGACAAATTATGGTTAATTTGTAACATTTCAGTTTAAAATTTCTAATAGAATCACGTATTTTCTAGTTAAGGATGAAGTAGTTTGAGGATTTCCTTCCATATGGTCATAGAATTTAAGAACGCAATTTGCTGTTATACCCAGAGAACCAGTTATCATAGTTAGAGTTGTTATTCATAGGTGCGAAATTTATGAGACCTATATTTCAAAGTTCTTGTTTTTACGTAATTGTAATATTATTATTATTATTATTATTTTATGTTCGACTATTGCTTTACATTTGTATAAGTTAGCTCCAAGTCTCACCCAGAAACCTCAAGAGACAAGTTAGAAGTTCATGTAGGTGTTATGCCTAGGTTGCCATATATTTGGTTTTGTACATAGTGTTGTTCTAGAGAATGTTTAAGAAACCATAAGAAAATTTATGTTTGCTTTAAAATTTGAGTTTACATAGATAGTATTTTGCGTAGGATATGGGCAGTTCCCACGAACACTACCTTTTGAATATCAGCCATTTGGGGGTTTCCTGATATCTGAGCTAGTTAGCAATCAGCCCCTTTTGTTATCATTCCTGGGGCACCTATGACAACAGGTATTGCTTTAGTATTCAGGTTCCACATTTTGCTAATTTCTATTTCAAGATTTTATACTTGCTCAGTTTTTGGTAGGTATTCACAGATACGTTTATATAAATTGGGACACTCATATCAATGAGGAGGCATGATTTTTGTCTGAAGTTTTTCAATAAAATGTCGGGCCTATTTGCATCTATCTTTCTGTCAGTTTGAATGGTGAAGTTCCAGAGGAGTGAGATGTGATCAATTTCAAGTACTGGAGGTGGTTTGTGTTCCCACCAGGTTTTATCATAGGGAAAAGTCCAGATTTTTGCAAATTACCTAGTGAATATATTGTGCAGCTCTATCATGCCTGCTGAGATACTATGTAGGCGCATGCAGACTGCATATGGAGACAACATGATCAATGGTTTCATTTTGTTGTTGGCATACACGACATGTTGAGAAGCTGCCGTTTCTTAATAATATGTTGGCCTGGTAGTTACTTGTAGGCATTGATCTTGAGCTGCTATGATAAACCTTTCTGTTTCCGATTTTAAGCCATTAGCCATTAGCCATTAGCCATTAGCCATAGACGGGTAAGTGTTCTATCAACATCGGCATTATTCGCTCTCTTTGGGTATTCGCACTTGAGAGGTTTTTCTTGCCATTTATTAATCAGAATATCTAAGGCAGCAGTTTTAGCACGGGTTTTCTTGCGCTTAGCTTTTTCTGCGCTTGTTTCTAGTATGTTTAATTCCGGAATTTGTTGTATTTAGAATTCACTTAGATATTCCTTTGCCTGTTTTGTTACTAAGTATGATGCTTTCTTGTTTTCATGCTTTGAGACAAGTTTTAACATCCGATCATCTGAGTTTTTCAGACAGGTGTTTAAGATAATTGTGGCAATCTTCATTGTTAATGCCAGTTGTAAAAGTCCACGGCATCCCTATTTTCTTGGCAGGTGAAGTCGTTCTATATCTGCCTTAGGGTGGTGAATTCTATGCATTGTCAACAGTTTTCGTATTTTTTTCTTTCAAGATTACATATTTCAGTAAATGGCCAGTGAATGATATTGAAACTGTAAGTCACAACTGCTATGGCTAAAGCATTGATTGCTTCGATTCTGCTTCTTGCCTTCAGCTCTGTCTTAAGTATTGCTCTCACCCTCATATAACATTCTCTTCTGATCCTTTCCCTCATCACTGAATGACTGATTCCGTCCAGTTCAAGTACTTATAGGTATTTGTAGCTCTCCGCTGGTTCTAACTCTTTTATGACATTCCTTTCCGGCTCGATTAAATAAGTACCAGATACGCACTGGAATCGATATAATCGACTTAATCCATTTATCTGTCCATGTTTGTCCCCTCTGTGAGTAGCCCCTTGTGGGCAGCAAAAAAATAAGAAACGTTAGCACGCCGGGCGAAATGCCTAGGGGTATTTCGTCTGCCGTTACGTACTGAGTTCAAATTCTACCGAGGTCGACTATGCCTTTCATCCTTCCGGGGTCGTTAAATTAATTACCAGTTACGCACTGGCATAGATGTAATCGACTTAATCTCTTTGTCTTTCTTTTCCCCTCTATGTTTATCCCCTTGTGGACAATAAAGTAAGACAGCATAGTACACCGGGCGAATGCTTAACGGTATTTCGTCTGCCGTTACGTTCTGAGTTCAAATTCCGCCGAGGCCGACTTTGGCTTTCATCCTTTTGGAGCCGATTAAATAAGTACCAGTTTTCCTCTCTATCTTTAACCGCCCCCCGTGGGCAATAAATAAACGAATACACCTGTTCGAGGATCATAATAGCATGAAAATATTTGTAAGCTCGTTAAGTGGTGTATTTCATTTTATATGGTATATATATATATATATATATATAATTATAATTATAAATATATAGGGATTGACAGTAACCTGCTTCTCCAACATACTGAGAATTCAGAAATAGCAGTCAAAGAACTACTGATTTCAAAACTACAAATTATTACTCCAGATTGATAGCGATGTTACTGTCAATCCCTATATATTTATAATTATAATTATAATTATAAATGTTTTTTACCGAAGAAGGTTTTTTTCATACTGAGCTACCCGGCAAAATTGTTGATTATTAATTTTATTACTAATTGACGATTCCCTGCCCTGCATATCTATGTATATATATATATATATATATATATATATATATATATATATATATATATATATATATATATATATATATATATATATATATATATGTATATATATATACACATATACATATACATATACACAAAGACGTATATTTGTGTGTGTATGTGTGCGTGCGTACATATCTACAAATATAGTTTGGATTGTTTTCATCCAACAAAAAATATACGCCACATTAAATGGGATAATCGTAGAAAGACCATCTGCTACTTTTTCACGTTAAATGATGTTAGAACTGAAATATAAATCATATTTTTCCACAATCCATCTATCAATACTATGTTCCATATTATATCTGTCATATATACAGATGCCGCACAAAATCACAACAACACCTTCCACAGAATTGGTTGCGAAGATAGAATTACACAACAAACACACAAAATACACAAGGGAAAAGCAGAGAATGAAGCGTCACTTGATTTATACAACATATAGCTATAATTAGGATTAGGAAAAACTTTGTTGACGCTAATTAAAAAACATTTTCAACGAAAACTCAAATACAAGGACTGTTTAATAAGAGCACAATAAACATTTCTCTTTCAGCTATACTTAATTCCACGCAGATTATTTGTTTCCCTAATAATCAAAAGCAAAATGAAACAAGTGAGAATTCTCCCAATAACAAACTCAATTTCAGCAATACCAATAATCCGCCACGTAACAAGAACTATATATCTAAAGACACGTCATTGCTGCAACGGCAGAAAGTAAAAAGTCGTACTTAATTCTTTACCGGAACGACAGAAAGTAAAAAGTCGTACTTAATCCTCTTTAGTTGAATTCTTGTTATCCATTGTAAATGAGGATTATCGTACTCGGCTTACAATACGAGCAGTTCTACCCGAATCAGTAAGCAATAGATGAATTAAATAATCTATTCATTTGAATATATGGTTTTGTACGGCGTAAACATGGCATTGTGCGCTTGCGTTGACGCACAAAGGTGATAGATAAAGCAGGAAAATGCACACACGAAAACATATGCCCTTATGCAGCTATAACATAATCGGTCACAACAATAGGGATGATCTTCCAATGATCCCAAATGATTAACAAAAATACAATGAGCTTAGAAAATAAAGCCATGAAACATTAAGTATTTAAACCTCGGAAATCTATGAATACTATTTTGTTAATTAAGTAAAGTGGCAATCTGGCAAAACCGTTGCCATGCTGGACAAAATGTTTAGCGGCATTTCGTCTGTCTGTTCGATCGATTTTGCCTTTCATCGTTTCGGAGTCGATAAAATAAGTACCAGTTGTGCACTGTAGTTGATGTAATCGACCTTCCTCCTCCCGCAAAATTGCTGAACTTGTGCCAAAATTTTAACCCAATATTTTAAACCCATCACTCAACCGAAAATGTTATAAAAACTACGCCAATAAGAAAGTTACTCAAAGCACTGTCTGTATTATTAATACAGGACTTGTGATAATTCACTATCGTTAGCAACATACAACAAGAATTCCTGCCAGTTGACATTTTACAAATAAGCCATATATGTCATCCAATAGTAAAGTGGAAATCCGCTGCGAAAGAGTCAAAAGCGAAGCAAAATTAGAAAAGAATAATGTATATGACTCAACTTCACTGTTAATCTAAATATAGTGACAAATATTGTAAATATTCTTTAATATTAATCTACAAGCATTTGCCAAATATCTATAGATACCATGAATTATTTAACAAAAACGGAGAATTAAGATATATTTTAAGAAGAATCCCAAAATCTGCATGTGAGTCAGAAAGAAAAAGAAACTAGGTAGAATTTTGCATCTTTCATCCAAATAGAAGTGCGACCTCAAAGAAAAAAAGCTGAATCTCCAATGCTATGGAGAAATAGCATTAAAAAAGTGGTGTTCAATGTAGAATATAGCAAGAGGAATACACTATTCCAAAATATACACGCAAGTGTTTCATTGAAAAACACCCGCACAAAATACATACATATACATACGTGTGTGTGTGTGTGTGAGCATTTCTTTATATATATATATATATATATATATATATATATATATATATATATATATATATATATATATATATATATAAGTAAATTAAGACAAGTTAGAAAATACTAATGTAGTTTTATCATGAAGAACATTCTCGTACCGGTTTCAGTCTTTCCGACTTTTTCAACTTAGAGTAAAGCATGAAAGACAATTAAATTGTGGAAAAATTAAATGAAATGTTTGTTTGTTTGTTTTTTTAATATTTCCATAGATTTCAAATGCAAGGGCCATTTTCTTTTTTATTTTTTTTCTCTCTGTCTCGGTCTCTCTTTTTTACTTTTGTGAGGTCTTGGTAGCAGCTAGCAGGTAGTAGTAGTCCTAATACTTGATATTTTCGTTTTGATTATCTAAGCATATATGTATGTAGGTTGTATGCATGTATATACATACACACATAGATAAATAGATAGATGCATGCGTATATCTCTCTCCAAACCTCCCTCCCTCCCTCTCTTTCTGTGTGTATAAGATTCCAATACTCTTTGGAGGTTAATTTATTATCACCAAAATATAAATAGGTGTATGATAGATAGTGTTACTTCTAAGTAAATGTTTATGTTACTACAAATTTCTGTGGACGGAATGAAATTTTGATTCACTTATTCTTACCAAAATAAATTAAACACTGAATCATAGAAGTCATGATAAGTTCATTTTCATAATATGACAGATTAAATACAATATAGCTGTGCTCATTACAATCATGAAATTGCCATGACTTGTGATTATTCCGACAGGGAAAGCAACACGACCAACAAATTAAGCCCTGAAAACGAATTATAATTTAAGTTGCCGGAAATATTAACATCAACATCTGACATTAGCAAACCACATTTAGCCGCGTAACACAAACTCCGACAGTGTCAATACTAAAATTAATATTGCACTAATATAAAGCAATGGCTGTATTAATAAAAGCATCCATACAAGAGAAAAAGAACTAAGAAGTTGACCAGCAAAAATCGACAAAATTATCCAGGATGTCCTTGCCAGCGTCAAATTATCCAAAGTAAACGTATAAATATCCATGGAAAAGTATCCATGGAAAAGTATCCATGGAAAAGTGATATACTAGGAAACCTAATGTCAGCGGCATTGATATCTTTGCTTCAACCTTAGTTTAATCTCATTAAATACGGTTAACCAACACTGAGTTTGGGATTTGGTTGGGTGGGAAATTACGTAATACAGTTTAATTACAGTGCATATATATCCACGTAGCTGTTTGTTAGAGTTGAACAGAATTATTTATTTAGGGAAATGATGTTAAGACTTCATTATTACTATTGACAATGTGTAATGTTGTAGTTTCAATAGAGAAAATGCTTAAAAGGGTTCTTTTATGTTTAATAATATAATGCTTGAAAGTACATCATATTACACAAAACATGACTGTCACACTGCTCTAATGTATCAGTTGAGGTCTAACAACAATTCCATAAGCAAATGGCATTCCAATATGTAATCTGAACATCGCCGATACCGAAACTGTAGTATTTCAATCGTATGATTATCGTAGAATGTTGTTACCACAAAAGTTGGAACATATTTAAACGTTGCTACACATTTTTCAGATTAAGAGAATATATTTGCACGAATATCTTTTGTTCAGGTTTCTCTTCATGGTAGTGAATGGAGGTTGTAAGTGCAGAGGGCTCCTTCTTTTCAGCGAATGAAACAAGGTAAAACATTCAACGAATATGGAATGTTGTAAATTCTGTTGTACCTGTAATTTTAGTAGAGATTCTAAATCTCCCCCTTCACAACATGAATAAAATGTTCCTCCGTAATATCATGTAGAGTATGTTTGAAAGTCTTCTTTGAATAGGATTTGGTGGATAGTATGAAATGTACCACTTTTCCAGTTTTCAACTTTATTCTCTTTTGCCACATCCAACGAAAGAATATTTTTGAAGGAATTATTTTATGGTCTATGTAATGAATCTGACACCAAACAGGTGCAGCAGGTATTTTGTATTGGGACATTTAACAGAAACATAAAGCGTTTTGTCAACTGGATATGAGCAACTCCTTAGTTGCCTATACTTAACCATGATGTTACGTAGAGGTACCTAGTTTCGTGGAATCCCAATCAACTTTTTTCACTCTGTTGCAAAATATAAAAGATTATCCTTCAATTTGTTTTTGCATATACATTCGTAATTCAAACATGGCATTAGTGATAGCAAAATTTGTATATCCTCATCCGAAGGTTACTATTCCTAGCGTTGTCTCTTCTGTTATTTTAAAGTTGTCTTGTAATTTATGCATCATTATAAGAGTCTTCCTTTTATAATGCTAAGGGAATCCAGACCATAACCTTGTGAATATTTTTAGCTTAGTGTTGAAGGGCAACGCTTTAATTTAATATACATCTTGGTTTGTCAATTTTCATATCATAGCGGCGAAAGTATTCTTGGGCCAATAGGTGTGTGTAGTGCAGTGCAGGCTACACCCACTGAAAATTATTCATCTTCACAGGTATTTTATGTACAAAAAATCTTAGTAAAATCCACGAATTGTTTGGCAGAATCCTAAAAATTCACTTGTAACTTAATCTAAAATGTCTCAAACATATTCAGTAAATG
>NC_142929.1:18970230-18977730 GCF_046866305.1 Octopus bimaculoides | reverse complement strand
CTAAATTTAAAGGCGTAAAATTTCCGAATATGAAAATAATACTTGTATAGGATGTGTTGTGAATTTATGGAGAGAAATCCCATAAAACTCAACAATTTAGTTAAAAATGAAGAGAAGAGAAGATGTTAAAATATATAGTACTTAAATGGATTCTCATCTTTTTTCTCATAAGGATAAATATGACCCTCCTAGATTCTATTCTGTTATTTCCTTTCTCAAGTTCTTTGTAGAGATTTTGTTTATACTTCATGCGGAGAAGCGTGCATTGATATAATTAATTTAATTCAATTCAACCATGAATTTGCATGAATTTTATATCTCTGTACGAAACGATCGTCTGCATGAATTAAAATTCTCTTATATTCTCTTCTCAATGTTTAACCAAATTGTTGAGTTTTATGGGGTTTCTTTCCATAAATTGAGAACACATCATGTACAAGTATGTATGTGTGCGTGTGTAAAGAAAATGGAGAGTATGAACAGAGGAAAAATCAATTTATTTACATGAGAGTCAGTTTCATGTCACCTACAAAGAATTTTTTTTATCTTCATTCATATTTTACGATCAAAATTGCATCACGATTTTTAATGTTAAAATCTCTTCAGGGCAAAATTGACATACATTCATTTACATCCTAATAGAAGGTAATTTCCTTACAGACTAAATAGCAGCATATGTATGTGTGCCTGTGTGTGAGAGAGAGAGAGTGGGGGATGACAGCATGTGTGTCTTTGGATTTAGTTCTTAAGATGCTACAGGTTCAACTACAACCATAGTGGACAATAGCTAGTTGCAGTCCTAAAGAACTAGGTCATACTATTATCTCCACTGAATAATATTTAAATCGTTTTCTTTAAAGGATGGCTGTCACTCGGTGCCAAAAAAATAAAGGCGAAAAATATTTATATATATATATATATATATTTATTTAACTTCCACTTATTTAATTGTGAGAATTTAAATTTTCATTACAAATTTATTTTTATTTATATATATATTAGTTTTATTTTTTGATAGTTTAGGATATTATATATATCTAGTTTAATTATTTTTTATGTATTTTAATGGGATATCATTCACCATGAATCACATATATGGTATTATATTATCTTCAAATGGTGAGAGTACATCACACACACACACACACACACACACACACACACACATACATATATCGTTTTGGGACTTGACACTGGAATGATTCTCCCCTGACACTAAAAATATGTGTGTGTGTGTGTGTATATATATATATATATATAGAGAGAGAGAGAGAGAGAGAGAGAAAGAGAGAGAGAGAGAGAGAGAGAGAGATAGAGAGAGAGAGAGAGAAAGAGAGAGAGAGAGAGATGTGTGTGTGTTTGTGCGTGTATGTATTCCTTTACCTTATGAATATAACCCTCTCCCTGTGATTGTGCCAATAAAATTTAAATAGACGTCCATTAGGGAATTTTTGCAGAGAAAAAAGTGTAATATATAGGTGTAAAATAATGTCACGAGGTTGGGTCAGAATTACTACCTTATAGGTTCCGCGGAAAGTATATAAAAAGAAGGGTAACTAACTATAAAAACATTTTTAGGGATGACAGAAAGGAAGTCAGCACTTGTTTAAGTAGATTAATTTGAGCAAGTACGGACAAATATGACTATGCGCTGAACTGGGAAGTAATTAGCTGGGCAAAATATTATTGCATTGGAAGCACAAGGTGTGACTTATGCATAGGGGAAATTTTCCTGATCATTACTTCCAAGTGCAAACTAAGTAACAATAAGACAGAAAAATAATTTTTTTTGTTCACATAGTTTAATAAATTCGTTTAGTAAATTCAAATAAATAAAATTAAATAGACATTATAAGAATAGATATATGTCTAGTAAATCCAAATAAATGTAATCAAATAGGTATTATGAGAATAAATGAACATCTAGAACAAATGACTATAATATTAATCTAACAGAGGAATACACACTGAAAATCTTAGTATCAACTAATATATCTAAATAAATTAACAATTATATTACATAAATAAGGGAGAGATTTTTATATTCATAAGGAATATGTGTGTGTGTGTGTGTGTGTGTGTGTGTTGAATTTGAAATCATGAATTATATTTAAATAAGCACTCCATGAGTGATTAACTTAAAATAAATATAGGTGCAGGCGTGGCTGTGTGGTAAGAAGCTTGCTTTCCAACTGCATGCTTCCGGGTTCAGTGTCACTGCGCGACATCTTGGGATTCAGGAGCGCTACTAGCCATTCTCCACGGAATCCGTAGACATACACACACATGCTGCAATTCAGTGTCTATGGAACTCTCCATTTATTAGCATGTAAATGAATATATGTTAATTTTGTTCCGAAGAGATTATTAATTTTTGAACTTATAATGCAATTTTAATTGTAAAATATGAATGATGGTAAGAAATTGAAACGTGCGTAGGCGACATGATATTAACTGTTATGTAAATAAATTGATTTTCTTCTGTGTAAATGCAATAAACGAAGCATCAAAAAGCACAAGAGAGACAATCAACTTTAATACCTTTCGAAATTTTAAGCAAGAGACAAAGTTCTAATATATCGGGTTAATGGCCTTCATCAAAAGATAGAGTAACGCATAGAGGGAGAAAAGTAAAGTCATGAGGGAGAATGCAGGTGGAACTGCGGTAGTATGGGGAAGTTAAAAGGGAGAAGTTGTGGGATTTCATGCGCAGGTAAGGGTTGTTAATAGTGCTTTAGAGATTATATGAAAGATAGACGAATTTGTGCGTTATTTGGTGTATATGTTTGTATGTGTAAGTATGCATGTGGGCACTTAGTGTGATATAATTTATTGAGTTTAAGTTGAAAGTCTGCATATTTAGTCACTTTATGTAACAAAACACGTGGATTTGGTCAAGTGGGCAAATGAAAGAATGAGAGAGAAAAATGGGTGGGAAGACGTAAAGGCATAAGCGCGAGACACTTTAAACATTTTATTGAAGAAAACCTTTACACATGTATGCTTATTGTGCTGCCAGTCTGTGAATTCGTGAATATAGATAAATACACTGACAAGATATTGCCAATGTCACTTAGTATGTCTCGGTATGGAGCAGATGTATGGCTGGTGTGATAGCTAGGAAGAATTATGATATCAGCTCTTTTTGTTGAGAACCTGTCTAGTCTAGAACAATGTTGACATGATGTTAATTCAGCAGTAATTAGGATTTTCGATAAAAATTACCACAATCGACTATATTTTACAACTAAACAATGTTGTATTTCCAAGGAAATTTGTCGGAAAATAATTTACGTATGTTTGAAATTAATCGTTGTCATACTCATCCTATATCCCATTTAGAGATTCTTTCTTACTGTATTATAACAATTAAATAGGTCACTAGTAAGTTCAAAACTCCACATAAATAGACATTAAATTAAGATTCTTCCAATAATTTGAACTTCCTTTTTTAAAGTTTCCTCCTTTTCTTCCTTCCTTTTCTAAAGTTTACTCCCGATTATTATACTTTTTCGATATTTGCATTCGGAAGTTTTTTCAGTAGTGATCATGAAATCATTTCTAGACATATTGTTTTTATTTCATTCCTTTATTGTTGATTAACTTTGGAGAACGATTGACTCGCACACGTTACTGAATATATGTTTCAGTGTGTATGATCAGAAGAATAATCAGTTATTATTACGAAAACTGCTGATTGTGATACTTTTCATCGTATATTTCATGAATATTACGTCACACCGAACGTGCGGAAATGCACGTATGTATGTATGCCTGCATGTATGTATGTATGTATGTATGTATGTATGTATGTATGTATGAATGCATGCATGCATTTTAGTATATCAAATTTAAGAAAAGCATTTTTGATAAAAATGTAATTTAAAATCGATCTGAAACAGGTGTAAAATAGTATAAAACTAGGATTGAATTACGTTTTGGTGGAAATACAACAAATCGATTGGAAGCATTTCGAGATGTGGGAAGCCTTCATAAGAGACACATTACAAGTTTTCAGACCACAGTGATACTATCTGATGTTTTGGTATATGTAGTGTATGCAAAATATTATATAAAAACACTGGACTCTCAAAAGTACATAACATCTAAGATTTGAGAATTTTAATTGACGATCCTAAAACACGAACGTACAATGCCATGATTAATTTCTAGAATATTGCTTATAAACTTGCGCTTTAACCTCTCGCCCAAATGTAATATTTCAAGCAAAATTTTAATATTTTCTGAAGGTAATTTACAACGAAAATTATTATTAAAGAAAATGTTGGAATTGTACCAGAAAAGAGAATTACATACAAGCGCGTGCACACATATATGCATATATACATCCACACATTCATACAAGCATATTTACATTTATGTGTACAATTGTGTGTTTGTGTGTGACTGCGTGTATGGGGGGAGGTCTATTCAAAGATACAATAATGAACATAGTAATTATGTTTCAAAGATCAGCCTTGTCTGCAGGAAGTCATCATTAATGCTGTAGATTGACGTTTGGCCCTTATCATATATCGATTAATGTGCTCGAAGGAAATCTAATGCTGATTCTCTTACAACACACAAATACAAATTAACTTTGTGGCAGTGCTTGCTTTTATTAACTGATAATTATTCGTATGCTTTTCAATTTATTTTTCTTTTATTTTTATCATACCCTATTATCTTCGACCTCCTTTCTCTTTTCCTTTCGAACCATTCTATTTGCGTAAATATCACAAATAATATTCTATAAAATATAAATTGTATAGCATTAAATTCTAGTCTCCACTAAAAAGAAAACCTTTAGGCACTGTGAGCGATTCTATGCAATTATTCTCCTGATTGAGATGACAGCCAAATTCCCCTAATATCACAGCCTGCTGTGTTGACTTCTAAATCCACAAGTTTTTTTTCTTTTTTCATTCTCGTTTTCTTTATTTTCTCTTCTTACTTTCTGTTGAAGAGCGTAGGCTTGAAACGTAAAAGACTTTCTCACTTTCCTGAGCGTCAAACTAATAAACCTGCTTGTTGGTCATACACCTGTGTTTGTCTTTTGTTCTCCTGTAAATTTCAACTATATATATATATATATATATATATGTTTGTTCAGGCATCCTAGAGAAGTAAGGCTGAATGAATAGGGCAGCATTGGTATTCTTCGTAGGTTTGCTTGTTCGGTGTCAGTGTTGGGATTACAACACTGATAGTAATAATGACAACCCACAGAAAGATGTAAGAAGACACTTATTTAATCGAAAATTGTAATATGAGTAGTTATCATTGTAATTATCATTATGAGCATCAACATTAGTCTCATCTCGACGATAGCCACTACCTCCCTCACATGTACAAACATAGCAACCACGGCGAACGAGACCACCGCCGTCCACTTGGGTGTTAGGAAACTTATTTGCACTGAATAGGAAGGCGAAGCTTCAGAAACATCACAATAGCATGTTAAATGCTTTATATAGCTTTCTTGCCCGAGGCGGGGATCTGGCAGAATTGTTTCTGAATTCAAATTCCACCGGGGACAAATTTGCCTTTCATCCCTTTAGATGGTCCATAAAAAAGTACGAGTTATTTACTGGTATTCAACGCTTCAATGCAGCTGACTTACCCCTCCCTCAAAATTGCAAGCATTGTGCCAAAAGTTATACCCAATATTACTTTCGTTACTCTATGATGTGAGAATATTAGCTTTCATATTTTCTTGGATCGATAAACTATTGCCATGTATTTAATACATCATTCTATTCGATGAAACCTCTCCACAACAAATATAATTCCTTATGCCAATATAAGGAAATGTTATTTTGTAGATTTAATGGATGCGTTTCATATAGCTGTAATGATAAAAATCTATTGATTTGCATAGTATAACTTGAAGCATTCAATAAATTCTATTATAAGCAGGATTTAAAAGGTTTTACTTATACTTTATTTTTTGAAAAAAGAAGATAATTATATTTCATAATTATATTCCATTGCATCAAATATTGATTTATGAATGGATAAAGGGAAATGACTTCCAGATATATCTCATGATGAAACGTGTTAACAATAAAACAATAACTACCGCTCTTTTCTCTTTCATTGAAGCACTATTATAAATGTATCTGATGTAGTCCTTGGGTGGAATATATTCAACCTGTACTAGTGTTCTGTAAAGTACCACAATAGAATTTTGTTTTATATGCCGACGTTCTTTTCATTACTATTCGTAATATTGTTCAGCTATATTACTTGACTTATTACCATTAGGTGAAACGTAAACGTAACAATCACCTATTTACCTCGTCATTTTATATTTCTCTTTTATACGTACACAAACAAATATGAATATATGGCACAATGCAGGTATGTTCTCTACGCTTTGTTACCGTGTAGTGATACATCCTCAAGATTCTGTATATAAGATTCGAGAGCTTTCTAGAATAAATGAATATCACACTAGAGACTCACTAAATAAATTCGTAAATATCAACATTTCTTAAATCTCTCCCATTACTTCAACTTTTAGTTCTCGGTAGTAGATAGAACCATGCAACAACTAGATAAGTATAGATCAAGACGGTTATTTTTGTTCACGTTTAGCAGAATAAATCATTTTTAATTACAAGCAATAACTACACCTAGATCAATGTCTATTAGTTTCAAATAATTTCAGACGTAATCTCAGAACACCGTGGGGATAAAATCTATATGTAAGATCGTAGAGCGTATAGCATACACTTAGATTAAAATTTTCAGCTGCAAAATGGCTTTGCAGAAAAATTGTCATAATTATCAAATAAGATAGATGTTAGCTTTTGTTTTCTATCCCACTCGGTATTCACCATGTTAAGCTATTCAGTTATAATTTGAATTCAAGAATTTTATTCTGTAAATGGAAAATATTGCTAATGGAAAATATGCGAATCTGTGATATTCTTTATTCTTTATTGATTCATTTCTCAGCGTTAGGTTATTCTTGTGTCATCCGTTTATGTAACACTGAACATAATTTCCCTCAGTAACTGGCTAACACATACATCCCTATCCGATATACTCACAACGAACATATATATATATACGTATGTATGTAAATATGAATGTGTGTGTCTGTGTGTGTATGAGTATATGCATAAGTATATGTAAATTCTATAGATCTATATATAAAGACATACATATTTTTCTACACTGGGGGATAGAATACAGTATGAAAACTGAAGGAGCGACCACCAATCCCTGGGGGCTGAAGTCGTTGCACTCTTTTGCGTATTAGAAAATTATGCTACATGTTTGTAGTAGTAGTAGTAGTAGTAGCACCAGCAGCAGCAATCGTATAGTAGGCACAGAGGGCACATTCAATTTTACCTCACGCTATTTCGTCACATTCATCTATGACATTAGTTGACAAATGTTCTCAAAATAAAGGAAATTTAATTTCAAAATAAAAAATAAAACGAATGCCATTATTCACATGTAGTATATATACATATATATCTTTGTTTC
>NC_142929.1:18872730-18965230 GCF_046866305.1 Octopus bimaculoides | reverse complement strand
CCGGGGTCAATGTAATCGGCTTAATCCATTGGCTGTCCTTGTTTGTCCCCTCTGTGTTTAGCCCCCTGTGGGCAATAAAGAAATAAGAAGCCTTAGCACGCCGAGCGAAATGCTTAGCGTTATTTCGTCTGTCTTTACGTTCTTTTGTATCCCCTATTTCACCAAACACATCAATCCCTGTCGGCACACATACATCTCCCTACAGCATACATTTACGTCAGATAGTCTCACACTTACAGTCACCTTTACACACATACCGGTGCATTAACACAGAATATACACTTGCATATGAAATTCATAAACACACTCTGTACAACTAATAATAAGGACACCCACAATCGCTCACATACATACACACACGCATAAACGCACAAAATATACATGCGCACAATAGCGTCGAGAGAGTTTATGGTGACAGACGTATGTGCCACAGCCTCTTAGATATACACACCTAAGAAAATAACAAGAATGCATACGCACGCAGAGACGCTACTCATACTGCCTTTACACCCACACATTACCTGCTACACACACGCGTCTGAACACGAAAACGCACACATATACGCACATGCACACACACGCACACACATCTAATAACCTCATACACACATATGTCAGATAGTCACACGTATTCTTCCATATAGATACGTCCACACACACACAAACACATGTAAGTACAAAAGCATGCATCTCTTCACACACACACACACACACACACACACACACACACACACACACATACACACAGGGGCGTAATTGTTCGCATACATACAGACGCAGACATACACGTGCTCCCATGTATATACATGCACACACTCACTTAATCTTTATACTGACACACATGCTTCTCTACACACATATACATAGATGCCCCTACATGAGGTTGTTTGAAAAAGTTCCTACCTTACTTTCAGCTTTAAAATAATATTTTATTATGCTTTCTAATATATTTAGCCTAAACTTTGCCACGTACTCCATGAGATATTCAAGCGTTCTACACAATACAAGAGCTACTGCTACTGCTTCTAACATAACAATCAAACGCTCACAGAACATAATCATGCATTCATATATGCATATATATATTATATATACATATATATATTATATATACACATATATATATATATATATATATATATATATATATATATATATATATATATATATATATATATTCATACATAGAAATATAATTATATATACATGAATACATACATATATATAAATACACACACGACCGCGCGCGCGCACACACACACACACACACTCACACACGCACATGTATAAATAGAAGTTTGTATGAACGTGAATATTGATGTGTGCAGTATAGATCTTTACAAATATAAGAAAATGTATGTTTTTAGATGTGAGAATAAATTATTCAAGACATGTGGCATATCTTAATAAAATAAAACACCACACTTTTTATACTATTCATTAAGTTGGAGCTTCTTAAAAAACGCTACGGAAGTTTAGAAGGGAAATTTTTTGGCCAATAAGGAGTGGAATATATTTTAATTGTTTGTAGGGAAAAAAATATAAATGGAAATAACAAAAAAAAACAAAAAAACATTACAAAGAAAACTATATAAACTTAGGTGCGCATAAATATTCATTTACATATCTATGTAGATGCATAATTTTTTTTTAAATGTATGTAAATTGACATACAGATATAGAGATATACGCCTGTATGTATACGTAAAAATGTATATATACGCATAACGTGGCAGTTGCACTCACGCAAAAATATTCATTTACATATACTTCAGTACAGAGAAAATGTCTGTCATTCAGTTTTGTTTATATGTGTGAGAAAGAAAGCTAGGGAAGGAGAGAGAATTTGTGTTTATGTGTGTGTTTGTGTGTGTGTTTGTGTGCGTGTGCATTCGCTTAAACGTAGTGTAAAGACGTAAAGTTAAAGAACTACACGGAATTATTCGAACACACGTGTAAGCACTCAAGCAAATACAAAATGGCAGACATAGATACACATTGACATATATTTGAACGCAAATATCTACTCTTCACGCTTCCTTTCTCACTATACATGCAAATATTCAACACATATACAAATGAGCGCACACACATATACATTCCTAAAAGAAGCAGAGACGAACCCTCCCATTTAGACAAATTATATAGACATTTCAGTATCTATATTGTTTTGGTTCAGTCCTACTAGTGTTTTCTTCTATAGCCTCAGGCCAATCAAACCGAGTGCTTTTCACATGTGTGTGTGTGTGTGTGTGTGTGTGTGTGTGTGTGTGTGCGTGTGCGTGTGCGTGTGTGTGTATTTCCAGGTAAAAAGAAATGTGGAGTTCATATATAAGAAAAATTGGAAGAGATTTAGAACGGATTGATGAAGATAAGTTAATAAATTCCTCACACAAACGAATGGAATAACATGAAATTAAAATAATACGCATGCGCACATTTATCAATATACATTAAGTTAACAAAATACAGCGTCCTGACAGTGGGCATTTCAGATCGTTTCTATTTTGGATCATCTTTACACAATAACATTGATAACAACCTTTTTGTCAATCACAAAGTAGTAGATATCCTGCCGATGAATCTGGTTCAATTAAGACATAACATATTTGAAACCTAACTAAACATATTAAGAAACTTGAAACCTTAGTTCCATGTAACATCTTGGGCATCAATTGGGCGTCATATAATATTCTCGGCACGTCTATATGATTAAACCTTTACAACTTTATATCCCAAATATAATCTTCCTCCATATCCATGACATCCTACTTTGGAACCCGGACGTTCTTTACAAAGGCAAGCAATTTTAGATCATTACCTCTAGGGGATTTGATTTTTAGATTATTTGGTAGAACAACAGGATTTGGGATTTTAACAGCCACCACCATCATAAATATAAATGTATAAATTTTTGTACAAACCATCAATCGTATTATCCGGTCATGAGATATTATATAATGGGGATATTTACACCTTAATACAAAAGAAAGGTTGCTTAATACTTACGATGCTGTTATCAGAGAAGTAATCTTCTGGTGGGCACACATTCTTGTGTAGAAAACTGCAAAGCATATCTATCGTTGTAGCTAAAATCTTCCGGTGGGCACACATATCTTGTGTAGAAGACTGCAAAACATATATATCGGTGTAGCCAGAGAAGAAGTGTTGGAGTGATGGTAATGGATGAATGTATTGTAATGATCGAGGAGTTGGCGTGAGAAAGGCTAACGCATATAGTAAAATGATATATCCTAAAAAATAACATGCTCCTTTCTGAAGCGGCTAGCAATCATATTAAAAGAATCTGTGTAAGAGTAGTTTTGCGAGTTTTATTAACATGTAACAAATACTACCCACTTCCAGTACATTTATGTAAATGTTTGTTGCATGTTTGTCTTTAAATTGTCTGTTTTGTTTCAACATATTTTTCATCGTTTCTCTCTTTGAGTTTTAAATCTTTGTTCCATTAAATGTCTTTTATTCTTCTTTAAGGAGGCAGAGACTCGGAATAATTTTAGGCTTAACAAATATAACTGGGTGGTTTAAAAATTTTTACTGAAATATGGAAGCACAAGTTTTGTAGAAGTTACATCTCAGGTTTTCAATATAAATTTTATAATCCACATCCAGTATAGGATTAAAAAAAACTATCATTTTAGACGTTGAAGTGATGACTATCTCGCCTTATTCCGTGTGATATTGCGAACGTGACTATATTGTGCGCACGTTTTTGGATTGCAGGATGTGATGCGGGCAAAATCAGCTGACATTTCTATCACGTCTAAAATTTATATAATGTCTTCTTTGTCAGTTATTCCTTTGATAATCGCACGACTACATTGATATATTATAGCCTTCTTCCATTTTCATGAATGTTTGCACCGTACCGGGAATCAAAGCGCCAAGCTTCCTCATCCAATTTACGTGCAACTTTTAACATGCATTTTCCGAAGGTTATTTGCAATTCCAATGATGGAGAATGGATAGAATTCAAGTAGAAATTAAACCAGAGGCTTCAGGGAGATACTGTAGTGACAGTTATCTTTTGTTTCGTAGTCCTTAGCCTATCAATTCTGAAATTATTTCCTAAACCATTCTTATTGCAGTGAAAGCGCTAAATAAGTGGGCTTACTGAAGCATTTCTACATTACAGAGTCAGGAAACATTATCATCGTTCTTGTGAATACAATTTATTGACATTTGTTGCCTTTAAAATCAAAGTTCACTTAAATGAAACAATAGACTTTAGTGATGTGCTAAAACTCATGTCTCCACTACGCAAACAATGATAAATTTTGTATACAACATCGAGGTATAAAGTTGAAATTGAATAGACAGCATTTAATTCTGATAGTGTATGGATAGAATATTTCGAAAAGAGAGCATGGTATTGTAACAGTTCATTATGAATATAGAACCAACGATTTACAATACTTGGTAGTGCAGACGTGTTACTATCATTACTAAAGTTTGCGACTTATTTCGGCTAGTTTTATTTGCATTTCAACTGCAGAAAAGAGAATCTGTTAAAGAAAATGTCGCAGGATTTCAGTTGGTCTAAGGTTATGGATGTTGGATGTTCGTTTACCGAATGAGCAATTTCTTGTCACACAGCTATCTCTGCAATTTTGTAATGCTTCAAGTAACTATGGGTAAATGAAGTTCTATGAGAAATAGACGGCACCAGAAGAGCAATTTCATTATTCAAAAATTATCTATAGTAGACAGTATATATTTTATGGTATGTACGGGTTACTAATAAACTGTGAATGTCCTTGATTATAATTCCCGCGCTCACATACCGGTATACTGGTTTTCATACTACCATATTTTTTCACTTTTCTTTCATGTGAAACAAACAAGATACACCAATATACAGTGAATTCCTGAGGAGTTTGTGTGTTTCATACCGAGAAAACTCTGCTCATCAGCATCTCATTTTGGGTTGGTTTAAACAAAAGAATAACTGGAATATACAAATAAACTAGTAAATACAAGTTTCGATTGACATCGGTTTATCGTCTGGGAAGGGGAAACTGTACCTATTGAATGGGACGTACACACACACAAACACACGCACGCACACACACACACACGCAGACACTTATACACATACATTCATATTTGTATGCGCACACATACATATTTATAAGCACACACATCTATGTGTGTGTGTTTGTGCATGCGTGTGTGTGTATCTTTTCACATTTCACACGTACTATTTGCACAATATCTGCAACATAAAATGGCAAAATAACATATCACATGTGGAAACCTTCGACAAAATGTGATATATCCACTGTCAAAACCATGATAATTTAGTGCTGATGTATAGGACGTTTTGTCCAAATGAAAGATGATCACATTCTAAAAAACCCACTGAACAAGCAGGAGCTATGGTAAAGGAACATTCATCCTTCGGAATAAAGATAAGGTGAAGCGATCAATAAAATCTCAGCAGTTGAATTTGATCTTTTTGGGAAGATCATTGCCTAGAAAGATTTGCGTTGCTTAAAATGTGTCATGATGAACTAAGCAATTTGAGCTGAAGAAACAGTACAATAACAGAAATATATCCTGTAATCAAGAGACAAATCGCATATTTCCAATACTAAGCAAAATCAAAATCATGAGTTCACCTAATGTGACTTCATAACAAAACCCATATCTGGGCTCAAATTACATTCACAAATCCACCGCAAATATTTGCAACTTCTTTTATCTTTGAATCTTATTTTTAATTTCAATTCTTTTCACATGCACTCATACGACCAAATCATCGGTAATTGTAATCAATATTTGTCAGAGATATATATTTTATCAGGAAAATTCGGTGCAAACTAATTATTAAAACAAAAACTACACAGCACAACAAATGTTATTTAAATTAAAGAATTCACTCCGCAATTACCCGTTTACCGATGCCAGAATTGCATTGCCTGATGCTTTGAAATATCTGCGATACGTTGTAATTGATTAATACACTCTTAATAGAATTAAGTAGAGATCACACTACTACATGCATAAGTATAGAAACCGAAAGATATTCACATCGGCGAGAAAACTGGATAACAGTCGTTTTACGAACAAAGTCCATTACGTGTATATGTTATGAACCGAATAACAAACATCCCTTCTCAACCACGCTATGATAGATACCACTCACTGCGAACTGATACGTTGGAAAAGTATAACAAGATATTCTAAAAGAAATCCGATTGACAGCTTGTAATTAAATTCAGTGATTTTAGATAGAATATATCCTTTAGTATCCCCAATGATTGCTAGTATTCAAATTGCGTTGAAGTACTTGCAGAATTACAGAACTAATTACAGTACCTGCAGAATTACAGAACAAATTCAATCTTCTAATTTTGTTGTACACTTTCAACCAATTTTCTTTTAAAGAAAGAGTTACCTAGATAGAAACATTGTAGCTGATAGCGTATTGCTTCATTTGTCCACAAGCAGTGTACAATGATACTTTTATTTGGCCAGCGTAAACTTTTCTATTTTTAATTTTGGTCATGTCGTTTGTTTACTCATATAATTACCATGCACTTTCTAATTAAATATTAGTTTGTAGTAAAATTGATACTAACAAATCATATAATGAACTAATTAATTATTGAGTCTACAATTCCACGGAGTTAGAGAGAGAGAGAGAGAGAGAGAGAGAGGGAAATTCAGTTAGGTGGAAGGAGAATGACAGAGAGATGAATATATTTTACTAAATTAATTATAATTGATTTTCATATTATATTGGCCTAATATTGGCTTTCCCTGGTTTGATGATAACCCTGTCACCATTATTGTTAAAATAAGTGGCGATAAAATAATTCTAAGCCAAGTATATTCAATAAATATTAGGCGAGATCATTAATCTTTTGCTTCCATGTCACATTTAATGACCTACCATTCCATTTTAATGATGTTTACTCACAGACATCGATGTCGAAAGGCTTTCAACTAATGCTTGATTTCATTTATTATTTTGAAAGCCGAGAAGGATTGTAATCACGTTGCATCGAAATTATCGATGCCGATCTTTATATTGGATTTAACTGGTAGTGAATGAATCTCATTAGATAACGAAATTAGAATTTACGTCAACGAGACTTGCTTATTGTGTAAAATGAAACAACCATCTGCGCCTATAGTGTTAACACATATGGTGGTGCGTACCTAAATGAGTAGTTAAAATTCACCAGAGTAAATCCCCAGCGGATCTATAATTACTGAAATTGCTGCTTGTTCGTTGCAATATAAGATCTTGTTACGCACTGAATATGATAAAGAGAAAACAATTGAGTGCTGCCTTTCTTTTGAATTGAATTTTTTTTTTCAATAAAACATTTGAATATAAAACTGTTTGCATGAACTTGTATTTACTAACTCCTCTAAAATTTAATTCTTAATAAAGAAAGCCATTTTACTTTGTTATAATTATCCATAACTAAGTCTAAAATTCCTCCTGCTTTTTCTTAAAATTTTGATCAATTGCAGCGTGATAATTATATCACTAATTAATTTCAAACGAAGGAAAATTTGTTTAAATTCAAAAACAAAGTTTTCCATATAATACCAGAGATTTAATTCAATTAATCCTAAAACATAATTTAATTTAATTTTATAAATATTAAAACAATACACATAGAGGGGTATTGAAGAAGGAATGAATATTCATTAAGCTGCCTCTCGTTTGCAACGAATCTGCACAACCTAAAAGACAAGTTGCTTATATATGTGCTTGTTTGAGTGGGAGTGCTTTCACGTGAAATATATATATATATATATATATATATATATATATATATATATACGCACACACACACACACACACACATACACACACATACACACACACACACACATATATATATATATATATATATATATATATATATATGTGTGTGTGTGTGAGTAAAAATAAATACAAAAAAAGGGGTTTTGTATGATTGTGTATAGAAGAATATATTATTTTGTTTAAAAGATTTCCAACTCTGTCTGTTTTTTATGTTTTATTTATATTCTTGTAAAATTAATGTGGGATATAGAATATGGAATATACAATATATAATATAAAAATGGATGGTACGATGAAATAAAGTATTGAATGTCTTATTGAATATATGGAATATATCCTATTGAATATATGAAATATTGAGTGTTCAATATAAAGGATTAAATATATAAAGGCGAATACGTATTTTCTATACCTTGTGGTATTTCATCATGGCCGGTATGACAGACTTTAACAAACTGTAATAGACTGGCTGGTTTTCTGTCTTTTATACCAATTTTTTTGGACAGCAGCATTATGTGTTTGGCTATTTTTAGAATTGATGCCAAATTTATTTTTAGAAATGATGACATTTGAGAAATTTTTTGGTGTTTTGGTTATAGGGATAAGATTTTTAAACCCCAGTAGGTGTTTGGCTATTCTTAGAAATGATGACGTTTGAGAGATGTTTTGTGTTTTAGTTATAGGGATAAGATTTTTAAACCCCAAGTAAGATAAATTTAATCATCGTTTGTTAAGAGTGGGTTTGAATTTCTTAATAAAGTCCTTTTCTTTGCATTTTCTCTCAATTTCATTCCGGTTGTAAAGTTTATGGAATGGAAATATATTAAAAGTTTGATGACCACATTTTGCCAGATGGTTACTCAGTGGTATTTGGCGGACTTCTGGGTTTTTAATCTGTTGTCGATGCACCCGTGAGCGTTCCGATAGTGCAGAACCTATCTGGCCAACGTACAGTTCTTCACAATTAGGGCATTTGATGCAGTAGATTATATTTCTACTTTTGCAGTTCATGTTCACATTGGTGAATATGTTCCTTGTTTTTGTGTTCATATATGGGCCGGTATGAATTGATCATGAAAATTATGGCAGCAGAAACAATTATTCCTGGATAAATATTCTACCAACTACGGTAAAGAATTTAGAACCCAGAGAAATAACAGTAAAAAAGAACAATCTCACCAAGGTAACAAATGCCAGAGCATGAGGCAACATAAAAGCCCATTCCACCAGGAATCAATGAGGAACTACGGTAAGAACTCTTACCCTTTTGTACGCAAACACCCTCATGTACACATTATAAACAAAAAACATGAACAAAATAAGTATTTCTCTGATCAGGCCATTAGACGTAGGAACACCAGATCATTTTCAAAACCTCAACAAAGATTACCTACAAAAAACCGGGAAACAAACCGACCTAGAACCGGAAACAATACTAGACCATCCTCTCAGATCACTAAAACCAATACTTACAAATTGAAAAAGAAGATGTATAATTCTGAAAATAGGACGGCAAACATAACAACGGCAGGTAAAATAACACAACGAAAACACAAACTTCAAGTCAACACTAACAAAAAAAGTAACCATAAACAGAAAAAAATTATTTTTTTAATGTCAGGACAACAAACACCGGAGAAAGAAACACTCCAAGAGGTAACATACCCAAAACAACTGGACATATAGATCCTAAGATAATTAATCTTTCCAGAAGAGATCTTGACAATGATGAAACCCAACTTCTGTTAAAAGGCCTGACATTTACACCTACACCAACAGCCAACCACCATGAACTAAAGGAAGATATCCAGAAATTCTGTCGCAAATTACGACTTGTCGAATTCTTCACCACTAATATTAATAATAAAAATAATAATGAAACTGAAGATTCTTTAGTGAGGAATAAATCAAATTTCACCCCACCTAAAAGGCAGAAATATCTACCTTGACCAATATATTGACACCCTATCAAACTTCCCCCTAAAACAAAATACCAAAGTTAGGCTGAACATTAACAAATATATCTGCACTTAAACGCATACAAAACGATGAAACAATAATAATTAAACAAGCAGATAAAGGGGGTGCAATCGTCATCATGGATGTGGAATACTACAAGGATTTAGTTGAGGAACAACTAAAGGATACAACTTTCTATTGTGAAATACCCTCGAACATAGACCATCACATCATGAAGAAGATCAACCACCTAGTTTCTAAATACTACAACTCACTCACTGACAATGAAAGTGACTACATCACCAACTTCGAACCAAGACCCAGTAACTTTTACGGCTTACCCAAAATACATAAGTCAGAAGATATTCAACAGGCAGTAAAAGAACAAGGAAGTGAATACATAAAAGTGCTACATCCAAAAGATTTTTAAAAATCAAACATTCACTTTATCCAAATGCAATGATAGCCGATGCGGTACATGCCGATCAATTCATATCGGCTCATATATGAACACAAAAACAAGGAAAATATTCACCAATGCGAACATGAACTTCAAAAGTAGAAATCTAATCTACTGCATCAAATGCCCTAATTGTGAAGAACTGTACGTTGGCCAGAGAGGTAATGCACTATCGGAACGCTCACGGGTGCATCGACAACAGATTAAAAACCCAGAAGTCCGCCAAATACCACTGAGTAACCATCTGGCAACATGTGGTCATCAAACTTTTATTATATTTCCATTCCTTAAACTCTACAACCGGAATGAAATTGAGAGAATATGCAAAGAAAAGGACTTTATTAAGAAATTCAAACCCACTCTTAACAAACGATGATTAAATTTATCTTACTTGGGGTTTAACAATCTCATCCCTATAACTAAAACACAAAAAAATCACTCAAACGTCATCATTTCTAAAAATAAATTTGGCATCATTTCTAAGAATAGCCAAACACCTACTGTGGTTTACAAATCTTATCCCTATAACCAAAACACAAAAAAAATTCTCAAATGTCATCATTTCTGAAAATAAATTTGGCATCAATTCTAAATATAGCCAAACACATACTGCTGCTGTCCAAAGGAATTGGTATAAAATACAGAAGACCAGCCAGTCTATTACAGTCTGTTAAAGTCTGTCATACCGGCCATGATGAAATACCACAAGGTATAGAAAATACGTATTCGCCTTTATATATTTAATCCTTTATATTGAACACTCAATATTTCATATATTCAATAAGACATTCAATACTTTATTTCATTGCACCATCCATTTTTATATTATATATTGTATATTCCATATTCTATATCCCACATTAATTTTACAAGAATATAAATAAAACATAAAAAACAGACAGAGCTGGAACTCTTTTAAACAAAATAATATATATATATATATATATATATATATATATATATGAGCTACCCGGCAAAATTGCTAATTATTAATTTTATTACTAATTTACGATTCCCTGCCCTGCATATCTATCTATCTATCTATCTATATATATATATATATATATATATATATATATATATATATATATATATATATATATAATATTATTAGGGACAAAATCCAAAATTACAGGTAAAAAACTCAATTAAAATCAATTTATAAAAGATTAAAATTAAATTGAGCCTTATAGATAAAGTATATATAAAATATATATAGTTTTAGGGAAAATAACCAATTTTCAAGAACTCATCGATGAAAATCCACTATCACATATAGAAAAATTAATAATTAAAAGCACAATAAATGAGTATAATATAAAGTAAAGTAAATATCATAAGATAAATATAATAAAAAGATTACACGTGTTTCATAACCAATTTTCAAATAGAAAATCTTTGCTAAAGATTTTCTACTATTTGAAAATAATATGTATTCTTGTTTTTATACTATTCATTTGGTTCTTTATAGATTATTTTAATAGATAACTTATTTAACACTATATTATTTAGAAGTTATAGTTTCATTTCAACATAATATTAGAACTTCGATTGGAATAGTGTTGATATATTTTCGATTATTTTTGATTAATATTATTTGATTAATTATTACTCTTTATAGTTTATAATATCGTTAAAGTTTTTTAAAAATCAAAACTTTGTATATATATATAAAGTTTAACCTTTTATTCTTAATAATTTTTTCTTTCCTAATTTTTCATTCATAATTTTTTCCATTCATAATTTTTTTCATTCATATTTTTTATTATTACGTTTGTAGAAATAAATAATCTTGTATTTTTCTATTATTCAATTGACCTTTAATCATAATTAAATAAACGTCTTTAGCTTTAAATAGTATAGCTTTAACTATTACACCGGTTAAATATGTACTAATTTTATCTTCATTATTATTTTAAACTTAAACTTCGTTCAACTTGTATTTAAAACAATGATAATTTAAAACAATGATAATTTAGGTAAGATGTTTTTTGTATATAATATACATGTTATTATTATGGATGAAGGGATGATTATTGAATGGTTATTATTTTGATATTATGATATTTTTTTAATAATTTTTCTATCTTTATATAATAAGTATTTCATATTAATTCATTTGGTACTTATTGTTGGTTGAGATATATATCTAATTATTGTTCTACTTACGATCTGACGAGTAGCTACATTTTTGAATAGAACTTATTTTCGATAATTTCAATTGATTTTAATCGATTTAAATTTCTTTTCTATTTGAAAATTGGTTATGAAACACGTGTAATCTTTTTATTATATTTATCTTATGATATTTACTTTACTTTATATTATACTCATTTATTGTGCTTTTAATTATTAATTTTTCTATATGTGATAGTGGATTTTCATCGATGAGTTCTTGAAAATTGGTTATTTTCCCTAAAACTATATATATATATATATATATATATATATATATATATATATATATATATATATTCAACTTACGATGAAAGTAAACAAATTTAGAAGCGTTGATATGTATTGAAAGATACAGAAATAATTTATTCTCAAACGCATGATAATGCTAATACAATAGCATGAACAGGATAAAGTATCCATATATTGTAGAATATATTGTTCACTATCAACGTAAGTTGAATTTAACGTTATCGTCTTGTAGCGCTTGATTTATAAATCATAAAATTGCAGAACAATTCGGTACTGGACAGTTTAGCTTAAATATAAAGTACTTGACGCATTATCACAGGGAGGTGACTTCTCCGCAACTTTCGCGGGCACCACCAACATGGAATTCATCTCAGTCCTCTCATTACTGGTGCGAAACTGAGCAATGCCATCTAGTGGATAGTTGATGAAGAGCTTGGGACCTTCTCTGTATGTATTGCCTTCGATTGTGCACGCAGTATATGCTGTACGTGGTTGAACTTTTCGCTTGTGTATTTACTATACGCTTTTTAATTTACTAAGTAGTGGAACGCAACGCTTCCTGATTTTATCTACAGTAAGTTATGTATTTATATATACATATATATCTATATCTACGTATGATGGTGTGCCTGGTTATGTTTCACAAAATCAAAAACGTGCTTTCTGAACAATTTGCTATTCATTATTGCAGGATCGTATCAGTGCTGATCTCCTCTACACACGCACTTCTCATATATTTCGGTAATGATATTTTACTCTCATTAGGCAATCCATTGCAATCATAGCTCTATAAATATCCACTGCATATGTAGCCGTCGATTCTCAGATGACAACGCTACTCACTTTCACATATAATCTAATCTCCGTCAGCTTGTTAACATTTTTGCTAGTGCATTTTCAATGATACCAGTATTCTTGATTTCAACCTTACTATATCTGATACCACTTTAAATTAATTTCACCTCCTTCCGTCTTTTTGATGTATTCTTTCGAATAAATCTAATTATGTGAAGTATGAGGAACAAATAATTACATCAATCTATTCAACATTTGAAAATCTGTTCGAACTGGTTTTTAACATCACATAACTTAACCATCTATCAAAAACTGTCGAGCTATCGCCATTGCAACATTATTGTAAAGATTTGTTTAACATGCATACTTCAAAAGTTTCGTACTATCTTAATCAACAAAAGAATGTAATAACACAGCCAAGAATATCGTCGCATATACAAAGTCAATTTTCGAAGCATGTCGTTAAAACAGAATAGAGATTCTCACGTCGAAACCTTTGCAATGAATTACCCAAAGTGATTAGGCCAGAAAGATGTTCTTTCCACTATTAACGCAGCTGATGATGTCTGCTTTCATAACGATTAACATAAGCATATAAACATGAGAAAATGAACTCGAGAATTGTTTCACCTAACGTAATTCTATTAGCATTGTTACTGACCATGTTTTATAGTAGGTGTCGAATAAAAATTGAATACAATTTAGAAAATAACGTAAAATGCTTCAGCAATAAATACACCTCCAACATTTCTTTGCTGCTTTTATGCTTGGTTGTTTTTTACAGTAATCTGTTTTCTCAGTAATCAATGCTGTCAACTTGGAGAAACCGCTCAGTTAGGAAACATTTAAAATTCTTGCATAATGGAAACCGCCAACGAGAGTTAGATTTACTATGAAAACTCTGAAAAGGATATCCAAGCAGCTACGTTTTAAAATTATTATATCCAGTGTTAATAAGTTTAATACTTTTCAAGTGAAGTCATTTTTTCAAAAAATGAACAATCCGATACTTCATATAAAAACCTTGTGAAGCTTAAGTTCAATATATTTCAGTGTTCATCATTCACTAGACAATGTATTGCTTGACGTAAATAAGTCACACGGAGTCTAAATATAGCTGACTAGGTAAGAAGTTAACATTGCAAACATGAGATAACCGGGGGAATGTGTGGAGTCTTACACAGATATCATTTATTTATAAACTCGGGTGGAACCATTACTTGTGGGTTCACCAAAGTCCTGTGAATGGATTGGCTATACGGAAACTGAAAGAAGCCCATTACATCTATATATGTATATATGTATATATATATATATATTTATATATATATATATATATATATATATATATATATATATACATGTGTGTGTGTATGTGTGTGTGTGTGTGTGTGTATGTGTATATATATATATATATATATATATATATATATATATATATATATATATATATATATATATATATATATATATATATATATATATATATATATGTCTGTATGTATATATGCATATATATAGATAATAATGTGTGTGTGTCTTTGTGCTTGATTTTGTCCTCTAGCATTGCTTGAGAACCGGTGTCGGTGTGCTTCTTTCCAAGTAAATTAGACGTTCGGCACAAGGCACCCATAGAATAAATGCAAGGATTTTAAAAAAGCCCTGGTTTTGTTTTGTTCCACTAAAATCTCGCCAAGCCGGTGTCGTAGCATAACCGCAGTGAAACTGAAATAAATAAAAGACGAAAGACAATATACATGCGCACACAAGACCGCACGCACAAACACACACACACACACACGCACACACACATATATATACACACAGACATACATATATATATATATATATATATATATATATATATATATATATATATATATATATATATATATATATATATATATACATATATATTCATGCATACACACACATTAGCCGAAGAATTCACTTGGCCTCGGGGTAAAATGTAGTCCTTCTCTAAGAACACCCAATCAACATCAGTAAACTGGCTTTGAAAGTTCATGGATATGTTCTATACATGCCCTAATTAACTCGACTATGACAAAGATATTGCTGCGTATTTTTTATATGTTACATTTTATTTTTTTAGCTATTTTATTTCGCTTTCCTTCACATTTAGATACGCATAATAAACACATCTTTGTCTTTAAATCTACGTAATTACTTTTGATCTAAAATATCCGACTTACTCTACAGTGTGATGATTAGAAATATTTAAGTATGCAATTTGGAATATACTACAAAGTTGTAAGCGCTTTTACATTTCAAAACCAAAATATATTAGTTTTTACTGAGAGAAAATCAATATCTTTTGATAGGTACAATATAATATATTAAATTTTATATTACATTAATTGTATTAAATCATTTCTAATTTTCACAGGCAATGATGCAGTCAAATGTCGCTCAAATCACAAAGTAAGTTTGACTTCCAGTGCCTATGAGATATTTCTATTTTTCAATAAAGTTCGAGATGATGACGTGTTGATTTTTTTCGATCAGAGCTGTATTATCTTGATCAGGAACGACTTGTGAAAGAACATCATCTATAAAACATAGACCTCTAATTTACAAAGGGATAGTAGAATTAGAAAATAACCCGTCTAGGATTCCTATAAGTTTTATAGGCGGCCAAGCTAGAACATATATTTTACTAAGCTTTTAACTTAATGTATTTCTTTACTTAGCAGCATTATATTTTAACAATATTTATTGAATACAACAATCGAGAGAATGCGAATATTATTAAAGATTCATAATCGAGCTTACATACATATTTTGCTAAACTTTTTTATTGGTTGCATTTATCAAATGGAAATACATTTCTTCAGTCGATTCAAAACGTGATGCTCTGTTCCCCTGTCCAATAATAACGCTGTTAGTGATGAAAAAACCTAGTCTTAAATCAATACCAATCGGTAGCCTATTGTGAAAGAATTATCGAAAGAAAGCGAAAAGATTTTATTTGTCGATTCCAATGATATAAACAAATGTTTGATTCCATCAACTGGGTATTGATGTCCAAATTATTAAGAATGAATAGACAGCAGGTGATACCAACATAAGTGATGGAACACCATGAAAAAGACAGCAAATCTTTAAAACGCAACACAGAATCAACAAATCTTTGCAAAAAAGAAACCAAACACATAGTGTATAATACACAATAAAGGCAGACATGAAGTTTGAATAATTTATGTAACAGCCAACATTTAAGTATACAAGCAAAAATATCCTGTTCATTCAGAGAGGAATATACAGGTGCAAACATCTACACATACATCTGTTCAAAGGAATATGGATAACTACTCACGTTTCGACACTTTACACATCTATCCGGTGATTTTAGATGAAACGCTTTTATAATATCATTCAACTCTTCCTGTCGAAATTAGTTGGAAAGATAGCTATATCAAGTTTATATTTAATATGCTACATAAAAATGATTGGTTGTTCACTGGCAATTCCTTATATGAATCGTTATGCAATTTAAACTATCCTATACGCAGTCATTGTAATTAAGATATAACGATTCCAAACTTAATATTGATGCATTTATTGAATATCAATCCGACTGACATATTCCTTATATTATGAGAGATGAAACTAATAACAAAATTGGAAGGATTCTACATTACTCTAAATTTGACAATTGGGGAAACACCGTTTGTGTTAACTGGAATAATAAATGTAAATGGATAATTCAATATTACATATTGTGAATATTCGATATATAGTAAACTAAAAGTATATGGTTTCGTTTTTCTTTTCTTAATAGTCATACAAAGAGGACTCGTCTCTAAGCATTCTTATTAGCATATATGCAGCTGTTGGTTGGAATTATTCAAAGCTTTAAAACAGGATTTGGTCCAAACGCTTTTCGCAGAATGGAGCTAGTTAAAAGCAGCCAAATATGTAGAGTTAGTATTTGAAAGTGTGATATTTTGTAGGTCTGAAATATAGGAATGCGTGCAGAACATCTGACCGGCTTCCTTAGTTTCGTTCTATTTAAAGACACTGACGGAAATGCCATCCTGGGAAAATGTCACACTATGAAAATGCCACAATGCAAAAAATCCCACATTGCGAAAATACCGATCTACAATACGTACTAGTAAATTTTCCGGTGTAACCAGGTGAACTATATATTGGTATATTAGGTTCATAAAAGAGCTTTGTGAATTAACAGAACCTTTTAATTGTGGGATAAATACAATGAGGTATTTTTCCCGGATCCTTAGTTTCTGAGATCATGTTCCATCGAGGTGAACATTGCTCCTGAAACTCTCAGTTTCATAAAATCGACTGCCGTTGGCTGTTCTCTAAGGTGATTCTACGCACCTGTTCTCTGAGAACTTAACTAAACTTGTAAAGAGCGCTTATGTGGCGCACCCACCTGACGCTGCGCCCGATTTAGAGATAGCTGTGAGACATTCACAACATTTCAGATATCAAACTCCTTTGCCATTCCTTGGTTTTTACTTAATCAAAGACTGCATCACCATTAAAGTAACGAGTTAGAGAAAACCTATCTACCATTTGGTGATTAAACTTGTTCACCGTCAAGAAATTTCAGATATGTAGCAATCTCGGAGCATACCAGAATATCAACAGCCATAGATTACACATTCCTCCATATAGTGTGACTGACAAATGGAAAGCATCACTTCGGCAAATGCAGAAAACCAGACACTTCAGTCTTGTTAAGTACATCAAGCAAGATATGATGGCTGCATTGTAATAAATGACGTAAGTCTGTAAATTTCTGCAGTTTCATTCTTGCAACATGTCGCTTTACAATATCGTGGAGCAGAATTAGAACACACCGATTCACTAATACAGGTCTCATTTTTTGGCAAGTGAGCGTGTATTTCAACGAATTGATTGCAGTAAACCTCTTCTGTAATGCTAAGAAAGCTGTAATGGACAACACCAATTGCAGATCACCATACAGTTACCATGACCGTTTTCTGATGCAACTTTGGCTTTAGGAAATGTTTGGGGGACTCTTCACAATTCAAACCATTGACATAATCGTTTACGGTTATCATAAAGGGTCAACTTTACGGTACAAGTGATAATTCAGTCCTGAAATGGATCATTGGTGTTTCGCAAAAAAAAACATAGAGCACATTTCAAAATGCAGCCGAACTTTTTCACTTTCATTCAGCTCACGTGATACCTATTTATCGAGATATTTTACCTAACCAATCTTCTGCAGATTGCCTAAGACCGTTGAAAATACCGACACCATGTGGCCGAGACATTTCCCAGAGACCTTAACGTGGGTCTTTTTCAAAACTTGAATTCAAATTCTTCATTATCAAGACTGCTTCACTGCCCTCTACCTTCTTCATCATCAAAGCTCTCATCAACACCACGGAATTTCTGAAACCACCTTCGTCCTGTGCGATCACTTGTGAACCCTTCTCTAGATGTTGTGCAGATATTGGCAGCAGTTTGCGATACAAGCCTTGGAATACGAGCCTTCTGTGCCCAAGCTTGAACTCAGGTCTTTTTTCTGTTATGTTCAAAATCTAGGGCGCCTACACTTCAAGAATGTTTTCAGTCTCACATAAGTAAAAAATTATTAAAAAGCATGCATCAATATTAACTATAATTGTATATTATTTGATAATATATGCTCCAATTAAAATGACTAAAGTTAATTCATAGAAAAAATATGGGCCGAAGCACTTGGAGTTGAACATGGTATCAATGTTTACATGGCTCCGTAAGCACCAAATTCATCCACATAGCCTACATATCAATTACCGCGAATTTTAATGCATAATTGATTATAGTCTAGTTTATATACTCGTAAGTTTGTGTGTGTGCATATATATATATATATATATATAATTTTCCAGTAAATTTCGTAATCGCTACCAATATAGCATAAGACTTCACCCTAAAGGATCATTTATTAGATTCCTCAAGGGTCGCTCTCATTGTTTATATTTCCAAGGTTTCAAATTTGTATGTTTAAAAATGTAGAGACTCAGAATACGACAGATCTTTATTCCATTTATTTAATTATTTAAAATAATTAAAAAATAATTAAATAAATGGAATAATGAACTGTCGTATTCTGAGTCTCTACATTTTTAAACATACAAATTTGAAACCTTTTATATATATATATATATATATATATATATATATATATATATATATATATATATATATATATATATATATATATATATATATATATATATATATATATATATATATATATATATATATATATATATATATATATATATATATATATATATCTGTCAAAAAGTATATTAGCGATGGGTCCCAGAATTCAGTAGCGTAAACATTTACAGCTTACCCTTGCCCCTGGATGGGATGCATGTCCGTCGTAAGATTACTTACTTTTGCCAGTTGAAGGGTGTATTTGCGGAAGGTGAAACAAAATGTTCTGCTCAAGAACGCAACACATCGCCCAGTTCATGAAACGAAACCACAATGTTAAGATCATGACTCCAACACCCACACCTCCTAGCTCCACGACTCCACCATACGTAGATTAGATACATACATACATACATATATATGTATATAATCATAAATATACAGGGATTAGCATTGAGTTGCTTCTCCAACATACTGAAAATTTAGAAATAGCAGTCAAAGAACTACTGATTCTAAACTACAAATTTTTCTCTAAATGGATGGCGATATTTATGGCACACATGGAACAAAAAACCGGAGGGGAAAGCATAAACAAAACAAGTCTTCAGTTAATCGGATACGATCGTTTCATGGTTAAGAGAATGAAAATTTCCCTATTCCAAATCTTCAGTCCGATATTCTGATAAATTTGTTTAGAGACACTTTCAAATTTATCAGAATATCGGACTGAAGATTTGGAATAGGGAAATTTTCATTCTCTTAACCATGAAACGATCGTATCCGATTAACTAAGGACTTGTTTTATTTATGCTTTCCTCTCCGGTTTTTTGTTCCATGTGTGCCATAAATATCGCCATCCATTTAGAGAAAAATTTGTAGTTTAGAATCAGTAGTTCTTTGACTGCTATTTCTAAATTTTCAGTATGTTGGAGAAGCAACTCAATGCTAATCCCTGTATATCTATGATGATAAATGGTTTTACCGATAAAGGTTTTTTCATACTGAACTACTTGGCAAAATTGTTAATTGTTAATTCTATTATTAATTGACGATTCCCTGCCCTTATTCTTGTATATATATGTATATATGTATATATATGTGTGTATATATATGTAAATATATATATATATATATATATATATATATATATATATATATATATATATATATATATATATATATATATATATATATATATGTAAATATATATATGTATATATATATATATATATATATATATATATATATATATATATATATATATATATATATATATATATACATATATATGTATATATGTATACACATATACATACATATATATTTATATGTATATATATGTATATATGTATATATATATATATATATATATATATATATATATATATATATATATATATATACATATATATATTTATATATTTATATGTATGTATGTGTATATGTATGTATACACACACCCTCATATATATATATATATATATATATATATATATATATATATATATATATATATATATATTTATGTGTGTTCGTGTGTATATATGTCCGTGTATGTGCGTGTGAATATACCTAGCTCGCATTAACAGAAGTGAATGTAAGTGTTGAAGGGGAAGGGATAAAGATGCGATAAATATGTTTAGTGGATATGAAAGGGTGGATTTTAAACTAGTTTTCTGGAGTGTATGCGTGAGTGTATATTCTAGATGTCAGAGATAAATGCTTTACATTGTGAGAGGCCAGCTTCGCTAATAGAAGTGAAAAATGTAAGGGAAAGATGAGAAGAAATTTAGAGCGATAAAGGGAGTGATAAGATAAGGGAAGGGAGGTAATACGCTGATATAATTTACTTATTTGAAAGCTTATTGTCTCAAGAGAATAGGCTTAATGTTTTATATTAATATGTCATATATTTAAGGAATAATGGAGTGAAACAACAGCGTCAATTATAATTATAATATACGGAATAGGTCATGGTGATTAATAAAAAAAATAGTTGCAAGTATGGTTGCATAGTAAGAAACATGCTTCTCAATAAAACAAGCGTCTTCTATATCAGTGATCCAGCCCCAAAATTGTAGCTTTTAGATGCTCAACGTGAACATAGAGAAGCTCGGATAATGTATTGTTATGTCTCAAGCTACTAGTATCTAGCACCTTCGGATGATCTCTTACTCAACCGCTACACAACTGCTACTCGACTGCTACTCAACTGCTACTCAACACCTCTACCACGGCCAGACTACCTCTATTTATATGTCTTGGGAGATCCTACTTCTACGCCTGGGGGCGGGGACACAACATATATATATAGAGATACAAACACATACTTGTATGTATGGTATTTATGCATATATGTATGCATATATGAGTGGATGTCTTTGCGTTTGTGCTTGTCTCCCATCGCAGCTTATCAATCAGTGTTGGTTTGTTTACGTCTAATAACATCGCACTTCCGCAAAGAAGGGACGGATATAATATTATCAGGCTAAAAAATAAGTAGTCGGTGCGGTGTCTAATTTCGTTGCCTAAGCCCTTCAAGGTGTTGCTCCAGCATGGCTTCAATCCAATGACTGAAAACAGAAAGGCCAAAAAGAAATAATAGACTGAAAGTGAAATACATTTGTGAGTCAGTATCATTCTTTGCATCTTAATTGTAGTTTTATAAGGAACAATCTTCAACAACACAGATAAAAGTCATAACGATTAGCTATAAAACAAAATTTATATGTTTCAAAGCTATCAAATATAACTATAATACGTCTAATATAACAACATCCTTTAACATGAGTTAAGTGACAATTTTAAAATCGATGAATCATAATAACCGAATGTAAGAAGTTTAATATTGATATCCAATGCAGTAATTTTCACCAAGAAATTTGAAAATTAGAGAAGACTTACAATTTTCCTATCATTAATTTGAAAATTTTATCGCAGAGACAGAATAATCACTAAGAGATTTTAAACACAAATAATTCAAAGTATGAAAACAGGAAGCCGTTGTAATACTGAGAAATGTATTCTCCTAGTATTTCACCGCGTCAAACACTCCAATTTCACAAAGACATAGATATAACTGTTAATATTTTCAGACTGTCAAGTATCTATACCAGTACTATCACCTAATTGAACGTACGTCCACTCGAAACACAGACATACACAAACAAATAAAAGCTCTTATGTCTGTATGTATGTACGTATGTTTGTCTGTATGTATGTAACTATTAATGTATGTTTGTGTGCGTGTGGTGCATATGCTAGATACAATCAGAATACCATTCAGCAATATGTAGCAACAGGTATTATAGCACACACAAACACACGCACATAAATATTTACATACACGAACTATATACATATGTGTGTGTACTTATGTATGTATGCATACTTCTGTGTATGTACGTAAATCACAACATAATGCAAACTTGCATTTTGATGAAAATAATAGCTCACAGCAATTGTACTGAGAAACTTTACACAACACAGTGAAATATAATTCGATATAAACTGACTAAATACTGCTCACATGACAAAATGTCTGTTAATTTTTTTTCGTTGAAGTTCAAAAGTTTCAGACATTCATAGTATGCTATAAATGAACGCCATTTAAAATCTAATCATTGTGAACTTACTAATTTCAAAATTATCTTCATAATATACATATAGCAGCTAATGTTTCATGAAGTGGAATTTTGGCATATACTACTCTTGTCTTCGTATAGCATGTTAAAACCTCGTTTGCTTCGCCACGCCAGTGCCTATATTATAATTCGAATTATAATATTTCAACAGATTGCAGACGATCAAATACGAAG
The DNA here is from genome assembly GCF_046866305.1 of Octopus bimaculoides. Classification (NCBI taxonomy): domain Eukaryota; kingdom Metazoa; phylum Mollusca; class Cephalopoda; order Octopoda; family Octopodidae; genus Octopus; species Octopus bimaculoides. Next base: position 18,941,790 of record NC_142929.1, on the reverse strand, counting down.
AATAACTTTACACGTGAGCGTGGGAGCCGACAAATATATTTTGTATGTAAAATATAATCCTGTTAAAATTATTCACATTACAGCAAACAAAATGTTAACTGTGTTGTGCTGAAAATATGTTAAATAATCACATTGGAAATATTAAATATTAAATTTGATAAAAATGTATAGTAGTCAGAATATTTTATGAATTTTGTGGTATTTATTAATATATCTCTATTTATAGTTGGATTGTGATTATGGCTATATGAATATGCAGTACCTCTGGCATATGTAATTAGGAAACGCTTTGCCGTTACCAACTGGACATTGGGTCATATATTTCGCTATTCTTCATAAATAGCATCACGATTATTATTATTATTATTATTATTATTATTATTATTATTATTATTATTATTATTATTATTATTATTGTTATTATTATTATTATTATTATTATTATTATTATTATTATTATTATTATTATTATTATTATTATTATTATTATCGTATGCAAGAGATATATATATTTTACTTGTTAATTTTCGGATGTTTGTTCAGAGAGTAATATATTTTTCTGTATTTTATTGCAATACTTACAATATAAAAAAATTATCGAAGGTTGATTATATAACTTAACATTTATTAAATTATGTTTTAGCAATATAAGTCTAATTATGGCAGCATTGATTCGTAATTTTACTTATATTTAATACATGCATGGTAATACCAGTTACACTGAGGTGAGGGGTGGGCTAGATTAATGAAGTTTAACACAATATTTTCAATGTGACAGTCAAACTGTTTCCTAGAGAACGTTTCAACAGACACACACACACACACACACACACACACACACACACACACACACACACACACACACACACACACACACACACACACACACACACACATATATATATATATATATATATATAAAAGATAATAAGAGTGAAAAAACTACAGAAGGCTTGTGTTACATGGTTAAAGTATATATTTAAATTATGTCAGAAAAATGTTAGAAAAATGTTAGAAGAATGTTATAAAATCTTTTTGGTATATAAACATTGTATTTTCAGAAATAACCGGTTTCGTGTTGTCTTTTCAAATTTCTCTACTTCATTGTGTCGTGTTCGTTCCAGTATATATATATATATATATATACGACTTGTATGATTTTATTCTTCATTTCTTTTATTCTTTCCTTCTTTCTATCAGCCTTTTCACGCTTACTTAATCCTCTCGTTCCACCTCTCTTGCCTTCTCTTCATGTTCACTTTCCCTCCTCTTTTCACTTCACTGTGCTCCTGTCTTTTTTTCTCGCGCCTTCCTTATTTCTTCTTTCACTCTGCCTCTACCTCTCTCTATTCTTTCTTTTATTTTTCAATACGCTTAACTTTTCTATGCTGGTTCGGCCGCTGTCCGTGCAGCATCTATATTCCTCCCTATGCCTGTCAAATCTTGTACCTCTATCGTAAAGCTTTACTTGCACACGCCAGCTTAATTTAATTTGTCCTTCGTCGAAAGATACCCGTTGTTATGTCCTGTTATTTGTATTTGTGTAACATTCTCCGTTTTTTCCAGTCCTTATTTGCGTATATATTCGCTGCTTTCTTTCAAGGAATCTAATGCTCTTAGCTTAGTTTTCCCTTGGGGCTGGCCAGATTGGAGCAATCTCGAGTATAACCAGCCGAAATTGCAAAGATAATCTGGGACTAGACTGAGGAAAAGGACTCCGAATGACGCGTCCTTTTTTTTTCCTTTGTATCGTCTATCTGGATAGTTTCTTGTCCCTTTTTTTGTATTACCTAACTCTTTGGATGTTTTACGTTATTGTCCCATTTTGTATATATATATATATATATATATATATATATATATATATATATATATATATCATAATGATATTTATTCTCTGATTTTAAAGCAACGATTTTTAAATATGAACAAATGATCGAAAAATTATGAGCTAACCTCAGGCTGAATCCAACCAACCAATCGATGCTTTCATGGCTCCTTGCGAATCTGATTGGCCAAACGCTAATCGACAGGACCCCTCCCCAATACTTCCGAGCCTTGACCCTAGAATAGAAAAGAATCAAGTCCTAACCAAAACATACGTGTGTGTGTGTATGCTGGGAGAGAGAGAGAGAGAGAGAAAGAATGAGAGAGAGAGAGAAAGAATGAGAGAGAGAGAGAAAGAGAGTGAGAGAGAACGAGATAGTATATGTGGTTGTGTATCATAAGATTGCTCGTTATATCTTACATAGTATTTTGTATAGAGGAAAGAAGCCGTGTTATTTACTGGAATTTCATTCTGATGTATGTTGAAAAAGAAGTTTACACTCGTCTGTTGTCTATTTTTAATGGTGCATATACTTAAACTAATACCTCTCACGATCCATATTTATTTGAGTGACGTAGATGTTTTGAAATGCACAGTGCTGAGGCTATATTTTTCTCAATTTTATTTTTAATTAAGTTGATTGGCAAGATTTTTACAGAAACGTAAAAAAAGTCCTGTTGTGTTTGTGACATGGTTTTCACTTTTTACTATTTAAGCATCCGCCGAAAGCAATTTTGCTTTCACCACTAGCTTTTGATAAAACAAATACCTCCTCCTAAATGTGTGATCGTGAGATGTTTTATGTTACATAATTCGCGAAGCTTTGCTATTTCAGTGTAACTTCCAACATCATAAAAGTCACATATTTAGTGTGGCTCGTGTAGATTTTATATATATATATATATATATATATATATATATATATATAGCGTTGATAAAAAAGTGTAGGTGGCATACGAGTGGGTATATATTAATAAAAAAGAAGTTTGAAAACGCCAATATACACCAGCAAAAAATTCCCCCACGTGGACTCTTAACACCAGTAAGGAACAATTATGAACTCTTCATTTAATTTCATTTTTTTAAATATGTATTTTTGATAAGGTTCGTTTTTACAAGAACTGAAACATGTTAAAAATATCTCTGACAAAATTTTAAATTAAAATTCATTTTTTATATATTGGCGTTTTCAAACTTCTTTTTTATAAATATAAATATATATATATATATATATATATATATATATATATATATATATATATATATATATATATATATACAGCAATAAGAAAATGGAGGGATCAAGAGGTGCTATTCATCGACATTTAGACATTATATTATGTCCATTTATTTATTCAAAAAAAAACATTATAACAATATACATACATGCATAACATTTAAAATTCTTTACATATACAATATATAAAAATACCAGTAATTATGAAAATATATAATGTAGATCACAAAAGCTAGGATAATAACAGTGTAGCAAAACGGCGGTGTCCCAGCATGGATGCAGCTTTGAGCTAAAACCATTAAAGGTACATATATATATATGTATATATATTCCGAACGTAGCATCTTATACTATAGTAGCAACGGCAGCTGCAATATCAACAGCGGCACCAGCAGTTCCTTTGTTTATAAATATTATCAATTTATATAGATGTTTAATAGAGGTTGCATTTTCCTATACGTGTGTGTGTATGTGTGTGCGTGCGTGTGTGCTTGCGCGCGCACACGTGTGTATAAGTACAACATTTCAATTTGACAGGCTAAGACGAATTGAGCGGAAATCGAACCCACAAAGTCTAGGCGGATGAGATGTCTCTAATAATTTTACCGGATATACTAACGATTCTGCCAACTAACCCCCTTGGATTCTTTAATCCGTAATTATGATTATACATTTTGTAATGAACGTTCATTACAATTTGTTTACACAGTAAGAACCATTAAATAACTTTTTTTTTTTCAATTAAAATTACTTTACAAATTCTGAAAAAAATGTCCATACATGACAATCCAATGAAAATAAATAAAAGTTATACATCTAGCATGCCTTTTATATTTTGATATTTTCATTAAACATGTACAACGACGAAATAGATTCCGTTTTCTGTGATTTGTATCCAAATGCTGCAGCATGGGATACAATCAACGTTTATTTTGTTTCATAACAATTTTCCTTAATCGAAAATCAGGTGACATAATACCCCGAAATATTGCCTCAAAGAAAACTCTTAAAAATCAAATCTGTAGAAAACAGATATGATATGTGTAGAAAGAAATGCTATCTAAAATTAGTTGGGAGAAAATTAAAATGAAGCCACAAGCAGCTTTTGTTCAAGAAAATTTCATCATTTGCACATTTAATATAAGACAGCGTTTTAAACAGAAAATGTTAATTTCGCAAATTGAAGTGTTGTACTTATACACACGTGTGCGCGCGCAAGCACACACGCACGCACACACATACACACACACGTATAGGAAAATGCAACCTCTATTAAACATCTATATAAATTGATAATATTTATAAACAAAGGAACTGCTGGTGCCGCTGTTGATATTGCAGCTGCCGTTGCTACTATAGTATAAGATGCTACGTTCGGAATATATATACATATATATATGTACCTTTAACGGGTTTAGCTCAAAGCTGCATCCATGCTGGGACACCACCGTTTTGCTACACTGTTATTATCCTAGCTTTTGTGATCTACGTTATATATTTTCATAATTACTGGTATTTTTATATATTGTATGTGTAAAGAATTTTACAACTGACAGTTCACGAAAACAAAATGAAATTATAATTACAAATATTAATAATACATAAATATCAGAAAAACAAACAAGTTATGATCGTTTCTTCACTAGACACAAAGCCTTAAATTTTGGGGGGAGGAGGACAGTCGATTAGATCGATTTCATTATGTAACTACTACTTAATTTATCGACCCCGAAAGGATGAAAACCAGAGTTCACCTCGACAGAATTTGAACTAAGAACATAAAGATAGTCGAAATACCGCTAAGCATTTCGCACGGCGTGCTAACATTTCTTATTACTTTATTGCCCACAAGGGGCTAAACTTAGAGGGGACAAACAAGGACAGACAAAGGGATTAAGTCGATTACATCGACGCCGATGCGTAACTGGTACTTAATTTATCGGCCCCGAATGGATGAAAGGCAAAGTCTACCTCGGCGGAATTTGAACTCAGAACGTAAAGACAGACGAAATATCGCCAAGCATTTTGCCCGGCGTGCTAACATTTCTGCAAGCTCGCCGCCTTCAAACAAGTTAGAATCATAACATCAATGTACTAATATATATATATATATATATAGAGAGAGAGAGAGAGAGAGAGAGAGAGAGAGAGAGACAGACAGACAGAGAGAGACAGACAGACAGACAGACAGACAGACAGACAGACAGACAGACAGAGGTCCCAAGACTTAAGTAGAAGAAACTTGCCCCGGGTGCCACACAGTGAGACTGAACCCTGAACCATGTGATTAGGAAGCAAGCTTCTTACTGCACAACCACTCCCTCCCCTATATATATATATATATATATATATATATATATATATATATATAATGTGTGCATACCTGTACGTACATAAATTTATTTTGAAATGAGTTGACGCCTCTTGAAACCTCTCTTTCTATAACGGAAACCACATAGATGAGAACAATATAATCCAATGGGGAAATTCGCGGAGTTGAAACTGTGACTATGCGTTTCATGTATCTTTTAAATATACACATAAATCATTCAATATGTATTTCATAATTTCATTTTAATCTGTAATTATGAAGTTAAATTTTTGTACAAGTTCAGGAATTTCGTGGAAGGGAGTAAGTCGATTACATCGACCCAGTTACTCAAATGGTACTATTTTATCGACCCTGGTATGTTGACAGGCTAAGACGAATTAAGCGGAAATCGAACCCACACAATCTAGGCGGATGAGATATCTCTAATAATTTTACCGGATATACTAACGATTCTGCCAACGAACCCCCTTGGATTCTTTAATCCGTAATTATGATTATACATTTTGTAATGAACGTTCATTACAATTTGTTTACACAGTAAGAACCATTAAATAACTTTTTTTTTTTTCAATTAAAATTACTTTACAAATTCTGAAAAAAATGTCCATACATGACAATCCAATGAAAATAAATAAAAGTTATACATCTAGCATGCCTTTTATATTTTGATATTTTCATTAAACATGTACAACGACGAAATAGATTCCGTTTTCTGTGATTTGTATCCAAATACTTCAGGTAATCTCCAGTGTTTTGATATTTGATCTTGAATAATCATTCGGGCGGTTTGTCTAAATTTACAGTGATCACTACAGCGAAGAACGTATCGTTTTACAAAATCTAGTGTCCTACATTATCTCTCATTTTCTAAAAGCAATATCTTCATTTTATGTATCCCCTATATTGTTTTCATTAGTATAATAAAATATAGAGATTTCTATATTACATATCAGGGAACAAATGATACAAATTTGTGTTTATCATAATTTGTAGTATATATGCTTTGTTTATCATAACAAATAACATTGCTAAGTATAAAAGCAACCCACGCACGCATTGGGCTGGAAGCTGAATTGGACGTTGAAAAACCTACGTGTAGTTCCAAATATCAACGTCGTACATTGGACCATACACACAAGATATACTAATAATATATTCCCTAAATATATCTAAAGTATACCCTGTCGCTTATTTCTGATTCATCTATCAAAATATGAGATATGTGATGCAGCAAATAGTTGTAATAATGAATGACATTAAACTATATTTCAATGATCTTTTAGCATTCAATTATTTTGTATCAAACTATAAACTTTGTTGAAACAGTCTTCTAACAATATACAATATATCGATGTTATTATCATTCACGATGTCAAACGGATTGTCACTGCTGTTTATTTGTAAAATATTCTAAACTATTAATTACAGTTCTACTATCATTATATTGTTGACGTCTGGATAATTTCTTAATAGCCATTAGTTTGTTTAATGAAATATTCTTGATAAATAAATTTATTTCATCTTCTGCAAATGTAATTGTTTTGTATTCGGAGTATTTCTCTTGGTGAATATTACGAATTAACGGCCATGATAGTATTAGCGAAGTCATACTTACACACACACTGACACGAACAGTTACAAGCACAGACACTTGCCCCCACCACACACGCACACTGATATATATATATATATATATATATATATATATATATATATATATATATATATATATATATATATATATATATATATATATATATATATATATATATATATATATATGTATATATATATATATATATATATATATATATATATATATATATATATATATATATAAACATAATATATAGATATAAAATACGTATTAATGTAAAAAGTAGTTATAAGTCACTAATAGTTTCATACATTCACGAAATCATTTAGACAGGTTGGATCTCCCAAAGATCATTAGACTCTCTGCACATGCCCTTTACACGTTAAGAATCAAGACAATAGAACAAGGGAAACCACGTGAAAAAGAATCAGATAAAGATGGTTTCAAAAGGTGGAATTGTGGGGGGAAAAATGAAAAGAGAAAAGAAGGAAAGAAAGAAGAGAGAGAAGTAGAATTACGTTTCCTTTGACTGTAGAGTCATAAGGCTAGATGGTGTAACAACAACGGAAGGACCCTAAAGTATGTGATGCAGCCACTCAACCCGAAGATAGTGGTATATGTCAATTCACAAAAAGGGACTTCCCCACACGTTTGCATTTGCTGGATATTTATGATCTGGAATTCAAATGTAACTTGGAATTCTTAGAAAGGATTTGCGATCATTCAGCTGCGCATAACTTGCCTTTGTTATCCATTAGCGTAAGGCATGGGATTTTTCTTCGATTTTCCACTCGATTGCATGTGGTGCCATGTTGGTCTTCATAGCTAACCATCTTAGTGGCTTTACTTTTGTCCATCTGCCGGAGTGAAGATAAGTGGTTAGTCGAGTGGAGAAACTCTAGGGTTTCCACAGTTACAACTGGGAGTGGCTGCCTGGTGGTGTTTGCAGGTAATGATGTTCTATGTATTGGGATAGTAGCTAGTTGAAAATTTAATCGCCCGTCGTTTAAAATGTTTCTATTTTTGTTATTTTCTAAGAAGCGCATATCTAAGAGAGACAGGAATCTTTTACCAACGTTAGTCTTACAGCTTTTGTTGCCACTTTAAAAGCTTCCAGCAGCAGGGACTTCGCAGCAGTAAATCATCTTCGATAGACTTTTCACCAGTGTCATATATATTTTGTACTTATTTCCATCAGTTTTCAATGTTAAAGTTGTTTTGATTGTTTGTTCAATCTCGAGCCATGCCTGGCTTATAAGGACTGGTTTGCCGGTTTCACTTGCGTATAGATTCCTCACCCCACCTGGACGGGATGCCGGTCCGTCGGAAGTGAACAGCTAGATGCAGGAGGATGAGTGAGAGAAAGTTGTGGCGAATGAGTCAGCAGAAGTTCGCCATTGCCTTCTGCCGGAACCGCATGAAGCTTAGGTGTTTCGCTCATAAACAAGCACATCGCTCAGTCTGAGGTTCGACCCGCGATCGCCCGACCGCGAGTCTGCTGCTCTGACCACTAGGCCATGTGCCTCCAGCAATGTTAAAGTAGTTTTCCGCATTTTTCGTTTTTCTGTATCTGCCTGAATGTCCAACCTCCCTCACTCGTTCTTTATATTTCTCTGTTTCTTTTTTCCTTTCCACTATACGTTCGCACAAAGTATCGTTTCCGCTTTTTAATTCCACACATAGGAAACATTTCTATCTGGCCTAACACAGGTGTCCTTTTTTTTTTCTTTTTTTTTTTCATGTTTTCCAATCAACCGCGTTACCTCATTCCCTTTTCTTATTTGCTTTCCTTCTGATGACGGATAGCGTCCGAATACTCGATACATTTTCATACACAAAATATATTAACGTATTTCGACATACTGTCACATACCCAGGTTCTATAATGTAAAATTCTAACTATGCTTGATTAATATCAATCGATATTGAAGTCCAGGTGATTGCATGAATTGCAATTCAGTTAAATTCAATAGAATTTAATTAATAATATTTTTATTGAATACACATGTAAACGAACACGTTTCTGTCATGCATAGCTCCCTCCACAATAAGAATTAACTCAAACATGTATACACGCATATGTATGTGTCTATGTTTCATGTTTATGTTCCCATGCATATACACGAATATAGATATATGTATATATGTACACATGTACGTGTGTATGTTTGTATGTGTCTTTGTGTGTGCATGTATGTGTACGCGCTTGCGCGAGTTTGTATGTATATACAATCATACACACTTATCCGATGTGCAGAAAAATCAGATACCTGTTTATTGGGTAAAAGAAACTTATACACTATTATAAATTTCGTCTCATAACAAAAGGAAGAAATGAATATACAGTAGTAAAATAATTTTTTTATACGCCCTTTCAAATCCTAACCAGGTTCATGGGCACGGTTTCCTGGTTTCTATGGCGTATGTGATCCCCCGCAGCTAGACGGGATGCCAGTTCATCGTAGCTTTACTCATGAAATAGGAAGAAAGAATGAGAGAAAGTTGGGGCGAAAGAGTACAACAGGGGTTGCCACCACCCCCTTCCGGAGTCTTGTAGACCTTTAGGTGTTTTCACTCAATAAGCACACAACGGCCGGTCTGGGAATCGAAATCGCGATCCTCCGACCGCGAGACCGCTGCCCTAACCACTGGGCAATTGCGCCTCCACAATGAAAGTAATATTGTATGTAATTTATTTTCGACCATATTTATGTGTAGTACATTATTGTACATCTTTTGGGAAACCGCATTCAAATTCAAGGTCAATTTTATTGAGTGATTATCAATCACCCGTCGAGACTCTCAACGTTTGCCATGCTGTCTCCCTCTACACCACTTTCAACATAAATACAAACGTTGTCCTTGGATCATTTGTGAGGTTCGCCGATATTGTGTTAAGGATAATCCTGTTCGGTTTAATTAAAGCATAAAATACAACTTTTGAAAATCCAAAAGATGTAATTTCATCATGTTACTAAAATCATTGTAAGAGCAAAATTGCGTTAATAGAGATAGTCTTCTTTGAGAGCTATATTTAAATTAGATATTTTATAAAAGATATTTGAGATTTGCATTCAGTAATTGAAATGTACTAGCATCGATACCTTCAAATTCCTTACTTCAGGGCTAGTGAGATGTAACTCAGGTACTGAAAATACATATGAAAATATCACAAGGTATGCAAGTGATCACGAGAACGACTAAGACAGTATAAATTTCAAATAACAGTATTCAGGAAATAAATCTTCCTTTAACATAATGCATTTCAAAATCATATATACTTTTCTACTCTATGCACAAGGCCCGACACTTTGGGGGAGGGGGCAGTCGATTAGATCGATCCAGTACACAACTGGTATTTAATTTATTGAACCGGGAAGGATGAAAGGCAAAGTCAACCTCGGCGGAATTTGAACTCAGAACGTAAAGAGAATAGAGATACCGCTAAGCATTTCGCCCGGCGTACTAACATTTCTGCCAGCTCGCCGCCTTTGCAAAACCATATATAAGCATATTTGTATAAACTAAATGTACCTATGTAACTTACGTGTATAGGAGATATCATAGCTGTAATTTCTACAACAAGGAATAAATTCTGAAATCATAATTGTTAATTGTTCTGGTCATATCTAACTATTTTCTCTATATTAGCTTTTCCATTGAAAATTAATGATTTAATTTGGAATTAATTGTTAAATATGCGGGTGGACACAAAAAGGAACAAGCTTGTGATGAAAGTAGGTATTAATATGACGTTCGATATCATAGACAATTTAGTTTTCATACAGTTAAGTGATTGCAAACGTACTAAGGTGTCCATGCTTAAACACAACGTTTGAATTTAGTGAAAACAATTAAATCTGTCACATATTACCAGTGCAATGTTACTAATCTTTTCTAACAGCAAGGATTAGATTATTGCTAATCTCTTGCTTTCAATTATCATAATTGTGAACGTTTTAGTGTGCCATATACATGAGTTTATAAATTATGCATTGCATAAACATGTGGGTTTGACAGCATATAAGATTAACAATACCGTGATCTGAAATGATAGCAAAGAATACTGAAATTAAACTGTTGTTTTTTTCAGCCCAAGGGATTTCTTATGCTATGAGAAGCAATATTCAATTATATAATATAATTCATTTACCAAGGCAAGTTTACTGATCACTCCGTAACGGTTATCTTTTGTGAAGCATTGAATTCGAAAAATATAAACAGTTTTCTCAATATGCCAATTACATACTGGTTGCTTATAAAACCATGTTTCCCCAGTAGGAACCTGCTTAAATAAAATCGCATTAAGTTTCTAAAGAGGGTAGCTATCACCACTGTTGATATATCTGTTATCGGTGATTAAAATGTGCCTAATCTTCTCATAAAGATATTCCAAATAATTCAATACGATAGAAAGTGGAACGAAAAGTAATCTATTAAATTGATGTAACTCATCTCAAACTGTGATATAATTCATGCTAACCTAATAAATTTTCACAAAGAAAAATTTGTAGTGATATTAAATGGTATTAGTTAAGATGGAATGAATAGAAAGTAATATAATCACAAAGAGATTGAATGCGTTCCTTGTGCTCTTAATATATTTTGTTTGAAAGGTGAGTGCCGATACCATTTCTATACACCTCAGAAATCTAGAATTCCTTTTAAATCTCATAAAGCAGGAAAAGGAATAAACTGATATTTTCGTTTCCAATGGCGTATTAATGTCACAAGAAATTAAGGATATATTTTTTTAAATATAAATAAACAAGACAATAGCTGTAGTAGAACAAATAGTAAATTATGTTTCGCTAAGATAATGGGATTACCTAGAGTGTACAGACAAATATATATTTCAATGCGCAACTGGGACAAAAACATTGATATCATTCACTGTGATTAATCGATATGTATGTATATATATATATATATATATATATATATATATATATATATATATATATATTGTTTCAGTAAAATATATATTTGTAGCAGAAAATAGTGCGTAAATATATATCAACAGATAATCTAAATAAGATTTGATCTAAAGATCTAAAGAATTTCATTGCTGTGATCAACAATTTGGTTAAAACCATATCCAGTTTATATGGAATTGACACAGACACTGGCATTTCATCTTCAAGTAATTCCAAATTTAGGGAGGATTCTAAATGTGCATTAGAAGAAATATCATAAGTCATATAATCGCATCGCTTTACAGCTGAGTTCCAAATAATTCTCTGGCTAGGTTAGCCTTTATGCTTATATAATAGTTAGACTATATACCGTCGATGTATTGTAGTCGAATAATAGACAGTTCAATCTCACAAAAAACAGTGGCCTGCATCCTGCATCTATGCTAGAATTAATGGTTTTTTCTCATTTGCGTAAAACCTTACACTTAAAAAATTACACTAATATTCGTTACGCGTACACCCTATTCTCTCCGCTTCTTCTTAATTATTTTCTAGTGGCTTTTGACTATAATTTTGTATTAATTCCTTGTTCACCACTGAATTCCGGAGGCTTTTCCGATTATCAAAATAGAATGGCTACACTTACCTAAATATATTTATGCAAGGTGTGGGACATTATCTTATAGTTTGTGCATGAGAAAGTCCTTTTTTACAAAGTTACCACATATGTTACATTTTTACTGTGAAATTAGGGCATTCTCTGCAATTTGAGATGCTTGTTCTTGCTGAGATATTGTTGATAAACCTTTGATTTGGTCAAAAGGATCACGCCTTCAGTCAATGAAAAGCGGTCTAGATTTGAACATTTCCAATTATTCATGTATCTACAGTAGCTAATTTATCAAATCCTCAGCATAGTTAGGTATAATCTGAGGTAGATTTGGTGACTATTTCTCGTCCTTAAGTGACAAAATGGTGTATCTTATTTTGTATAATAATTCATTGTTATTTGCCTGCAATAATCGCATCCATTTATGATCGCATTCCTTATAGAAGCAAGTAAGTATTAGATTGGTTGTAAACAATATAGACATGGTCAGATTATGCTCCACAGTTAGATGAATCGTTAGCAAATATTGCAGGAATACTGCGTCTTATGAATGTGAACGATATAAATGAATATCTTGTCGAATGTATTGTTTTAAGTATGCAAGTTCAGTTACAGTTTTGATCTAATGTTAATTGTAGAAGATCTACAAAGAAAAAGAGAAAACATTTTGTAACTCATCTCGGCAGCTATTAATATAAAGCATGTATTTATGACAAAAACAAACAAAACAATTGGATAACATAATTTGATAAGAAAACCTGTTTACGCGTCAGATTTTCACTACTCTTTATCAAATTAGAATGTATTCTTATTGAAATGTTTTGTTATCAAAATGCTGGGGACACCGAAATACTGTAGGAAACTAAGGTAATTTTTCCATCAGAAGAAGAAAACAAAATCAATAATCATGTAGCTTATTTCATTTATACTTCTTGTTGATTCTTTTACTAATTTTTCTTCATTTGAGTCTTATTGCTCGTATGTTATTTGAATTGGCATTCGTAAACCTATATTTATATCCTCTAAGGTAAATATAAAAAAAAACACTGGATACATATTTACACCAATAGAGATGCAGCTACGAGAAATAATAATAATAATAATAATAATAATAATAACCAGGACTTACCACAAGGATATAATGAACGATTGCACTGACCCGAAATGAAGAATATGTCGTGAGCAGGATGAAACAGTGGACCACATTTAAACTGGATGCACAGCGCTTGTAAAAACAAAATACATTCATAGACACGATGGAGTAGCGCAATATATCCATTGGAAGATATGTAAACACTACAAGCTTCTAACTTCAGAAAGATGGTACCAGCATAAACCTGAAACTGTGACCGGAAAAGATGATGTAACAGTAGTCTGGGACATGCCAATCAACACCGATAAAGAAATCAAGGCACAGAGGCCGGACATAATCATCAATGACGGGAATAATAAGAAATGCTTAATGATAGATGTAACAGTACCATCAGAGACAAATGTGTCCATTAAAGACGTTGAGAAGTTATTTATGTACAAAGACCTAGAAATGGAAGTGACCAAGATATAGAGAATGAAAAGCAGCACGGCAACAGTGGTGATTAGAGCGTTAGGGCTAATTAAAAACAGACTTGATAAGCAGCTGAACAAACTCCTTTGCAGTGTTTACGTGGGAGAACCTGAGAAAATAGTGTTCCTAGGTTCGCCGCACATTTTACGTCATGTACTTTCCATGAGATGAGGACCTGCTGCGACCGTAGGGTCAAGGAATGACCCCGATTTAGCAGAAGACATCGGACCATATAATATGTTTTAGAAAATAAATGAAATAATAATAATAATAATAATAATAATAATAATAATAATAATAATAATAATAATAATAATAATAATAATAAATTGAGCAAATATAAAGATCTTGAAAGAGAAATTAGCAAAATGTAGAATCTGAAGACGAAAACAAAACCTATTGTCATAGGTGCCCTGGGAATGACAGCGAAACGGGCTGATTACTACCTAGCTCAGATACCAGGAAACCCCAAAATGGCTGAAGTTCAAAAGATAGTGCTCATGGGAACTGCCCATATCCTACGTAAAATACTGTCTATGTGATCTCAAATTTTAAAGCAAACACATAAATTTCTTATGGTTTCTTAAATATTCACTTGAACAAAACTGTACAAATCCAAATATATGGTACCCTAGGCATAACACCTACATGAACTTCTAACTTGTTGTCTCTTGAGTTCTCTGGGTGAGACTTGGATCCAACCTGTACAAATGCAAAACAAAAGTCAAACATAAGATAATAATAATAATAATAATAATAATAATAATAATAATAATAATAATATATATGGATGACCTAAAATTATATGCAAAAAACGACAAAGAGCTAGAAACACTACTACAGACAGTACACGGCTTTACCAAGGAAATAGAAATGAAATTCGGATTAGAAAAATGTGCCAAAGCAACCCTGAAAAGAGGAAAATTAGTTAAAAGTAGCAATATAACACTAGATAAAGCCAATGAAATAAGAGAACTAGACGAAAGCCAACCATATAAGTATTTAGGAGTCAATGAACTAGATAGGATACACCATACACAAATGAAAGAAAAAATAAAGAAAGAGTACTATAGACGAGTTAGATCAATACTAAAAACAGAGCTCAATGCTAAAAACAAGATAATGGGTATCAACACTTTAGCTGTCCCAGTTATAAGCTACAGCTACAACATCCTTAACTGGACACTAAACGAACTATGTAAAATAGACAGGAAAACAAGAAAAATAATGACAGGATATAGGATGCACCACCCAAAATCTGACATAGAAAGGCTATATATACAACGCACAGAAGGTGGCAGGGGTCTTATACAGCTAGAAAACTATTATAAAATAACCACCATAGGACTGCAAAAATACCTACTCCAGAAGCAAGGGAAACTAATACAAATAGCCACAAAACACGAGCAAAACAAAAAACTGTTTTCAGTATTTAAGGAAGCTGACAAATACAAACAAGAAATCAATCTACCTAACAAATACGAAGAAGAAGAAGAAGAAACAACAAAAGCTATAAAACAAATGAAATCCAAACTAAAACTAGAACAGCAACGGACCATGATAAAACGATGGCAAGAAAAGCCTCTACATGGTAAATACTGGGCTAAACTAAATGCGAAAGAAATAGACAGAGAAAAATCCCAGCGATGGCTGAGAAGCTCAGGACTCAAAGCAGAGACTGAAGGATTTTTAATTGCTGCACAAGACCAAAGCCTCCCCACCAGAAATTACCAAAAACACATAATGAAAAGAAATATAACAAGTAACTGTAGAATATGTGGAGATCGACAAGAAACAATAAATCATATTATCTCTGGCTGCCCAGTCCTGGCTAAGAAGGAATATATTCACAGACACGACAGAGCTGGGACCTATATACACTGGAAGCTATGCCAACATTATGGAATAGCAACAGAAAAAAGATGGTATAAACACACGCCAGAAAAGGTCACAGAAAACGAGAAAGCAACCATACTCTGGGATATGCCAATACACACAGATAGAGAAATTAAGGCAAATAGACCAGATATAGTTGTCAAAGATCATGAAGGAAAAAAATGCCTTCTAATTGATGTTTCAATACCAGCAGATGACAACGTTTCTCTAAAAGAAATGGAAAAACTTTCAAAATACAAAGACCTGGAAATAGAGATAACTCGAATGTGGAATCTAAAAACAGAAACAATTCCTATCATAGTAGGTGCCTTAGGTATAATAAAAAAATATTCAGACAAATACATAACAAAAACACCAGGACGTACAAATATATATAACATACAGAAAATTCCACTACTGGGTACTGCACACATTCTACGCAAAACACTTTCAATACAGTAAACATAAGAGCACCACAGCAAACCACAGCACATACCCAAGGCGCACAGAGCTGCGCTCGGTAGTGAAGTGAAAGCACGTTATAAAAATAAAACTACTGAATAATAATAATAATAATAATAATAATAATAATAATAATAATAATATTGATAACAATAATAATAATAATAATAATAATAATAATAATAATAATAATAATAATAATAATAATAATAATAATAATAATAATAATAATAGACAGATAGAGAAATTAAGGCAAATAGACCAGATATAGTTGTCAAAGATCATGAAGAAAAAAATGCTTTCTAATTGATGTATCAATACCAGCAGATGACAACGTTTCCCTAAAAGAAATGGAAAAACTTTCAAAATACAAAGACCTGGAAATAGAGGTAACTCGAATGTGTAATCTAAAAACAGAAACAATTCCTATCATAGTAGGTGCCTTAGGTATAATAAAAAAAAATATTCAGACAAATACATAACAAAAACACCAGAACTTACAAATATATATAACATACAGAAAATTGCACTACTGGGTACTGCACACATCCTACGCAAAACACTTTCAATACAGTAACCATAAGAGCACCACAGCAAACCACAGCACATACCCAAGGCGCACAGAGCTGCGCTCGGTAGTGAAGTGAAAGCACGTTATAAAAATAAAACTACTGAACAATAATAATAATAAGAAGAAGAAGGGTGATGATGATGATGATGCTGATGATGATGATGATCATAATGTCACTACTAAGATTATATCTTTCACAATGAATGTCTATATCTCATTCCCGCTTCTCTTGCTTATCGTTTTTATTCTTTTCCTTTACACTGTTCGTCTTCCTTCCTTTCATCACCATCATTTCTAGTGTAGATAAATAATGACATTGCTTCAACAGAGAGACCAGAAATTTAGAAAGAAAACACAAATTATCATTATTATTATTATTACTATTATTATTATTATTATTATTATTATTATTATTATTATTATTATTATTATTATTATTATTATTATTATTGCCGATATTTATGGTGTTCTTTTCTTCGCTGTTGTTTCTATTGTTGTCGTTGCTGTTCTTGTTATTAAGAATGCTTAATAATAATCTCTGTCAGAATAAAATGATTACTATCTATTTTCACTGTTCCAAAACATGCATCGGTTAACGCTACTCCGAATTTTAATGACGTATTAAGTATGAAATTTCAAGTTTTAACTGAGAGATATCAATCATGGTTTTATTGGATTTGTTTTCTGTCATATTATTCTGATGACAATGACAGATAATAATGGGGAAAATGCTGGGTTTTTTTTTTTTTTACTTGTAACATTTCTGTTTCTTTTACAAATGCAAGTTATGTTACCTTTGCGATAAGAATAAAAACACGTTATCTAAATTCTCCTAATATCTATTAGAAAATATTTGTTTCATACTTGGTCATACAACTTTGATGATATTTTCATGCAAAAATATCCATTTAACGAAATATCTAGTGTGAGCTATTGGCGCACAAGTTACGAAGTATTTACACAATATAAAGTAAAATATAAATTAATAACATATACGAAACATTTAATGACATACATATGCTTCAAAACAAAACAATTCAGTATTGTTAAGAACCAGGTAAGGCGCTTATATTATCATGCTGCGTGACAGATATTCGACTGTGCGTATTCGGCAATATATTTTGACTAGTACGATACAAAATTGGCCTAACATAACAGTAATAAGATATGAAAGCTTGCATTAATGATCTGAGCGAGTTCTGATCATAGAAACTAAAATACCTTCTGTTGCATAGAATGTTGCGTAGAAGGTCGATATATACCACAGTCAAAGTTAGTTCTCACCTCAAAGGAAGAAACTTGGGACTGAATATACAAACATGTATGATCATTTTATAGACCTGTGTGTAAAATTTAAAAGCAGTTGCAAAATTTAAAGATAAGGGAAATATAAACTAGCGCCGTTCAATTTGAAACACGTTGTATCAGGCTTTAAAACATTAAGTTTTTATGCCATGATTAACGTGACGAAATAGCGGATTCGGTGACCCGTTAGAAAGGAGGCCTTGCAGCAATATTCCCTGCATTTTCAAAAGCATTCCAATATAACTTCTCTTACTGAAATATTTACACATTCCAATGAGAATTCTGTGTAATCGTATTTTCCTTGTGATTTTTCCCTCTTGAAAATACCATCAGGGCGGCACCAGTTTTCAGTATAACAGGGTTACACGTTTTATGATATTTTTATCGATTGAATGTGTCAAACAAATTTGAAAATAATTATACCATATATATAAAATTAAGATTAATGTAAGATGTTTGTTTTTTCTCACAAGTAAAAATAAATGATCTCTTTGTAATAGCAGTAATAACATTGATAGTACTAAAAATTTCTGGTATCACGCGAAGTAAAAACGGTATGGTCTTATTATTTCTCCACCGGTAATCTGAAGCTCAAGATTTATCCATCAGTACAAAGAAGTATAAATCCTGAAATAGGTGTTTTGTATATAATTTATGAAGAGGTCACACTTTCCGAAAGTATATCAGCACACAAGTTTTCTTCACAAGTGTTGAGTAATTTCATGGCTGTTCTAACAAACAAGCTTATCTCTCTCTTTCTCTCTGTCTCTCTCTCTGTCTCTCTCTCTCTCTCTCTCTCTCTCTCTCTCTCTCTCTGTCTCTCTCTCTCTCTCGCTCTCTCTCTCTCTCTCTCTCTCTCTCCTCTCTCTCTCTCTCTCTCTCTCTCTCTCTCTCTCTCTCTCTCTCTCTCTCTCTCATTCTATCTTCTGCTCTATATATTTATACACACACATCACACGCATGCATACACACACACGCAGGCGCACACAGGTGCACACATACATACATACATATCTATACATATGTCTCTCTCTCTCTCTCTCTCTCTCTCTCTCTCTATATATATATATATATATATATATATATATATATATATATATATATATATATATTTATCTATATATATATATTTATACATATATTTATATATATTTATACATGTATATATATATATATATACATATTTATACGTGTATATATATATATATTTATACATGTATATATATATATGTGTGTGTGTGTATGTGTGTGTGTATCTATATATGTATGTGTATATATATATTTATAAATGTACATATATTTATGCATGTATATATATATATATATATATATATATATGTATGTATATATATATATATATATATATATATATATATATATATATATATACATATATATATATATATATATATATATATATATATATATATATATATATATATATATATATATATATATATATATATATATATATATATATATATATATATATATATATATGTATATATATATATATATATATATATATATATATATATATATATATATATATATATATATATATATATATATATATATACATATATATATATATATATATTTACATAAATGTATATGTATGTGCAAGTTCATACTACCCCGAAGCATTGCTATCAGCACATCTTACAAATTTGTAATCTCAGAATGCACCGTTCAAGATAGTTTATTTAATTTACGAACAGCTACCATGTATATAGTTTCCCGCAAATTCATGATATCAAACAAACATCGACTTGTGCCTGTTCAGAAAACATTGACCAGCTGCATTCTCGTGTATTATTAGGTACACCATTAAAAATACAAACGCTCATACACAGACACAATCTCATTTTAAAGCCTATATGCTTA
Source organism: Octopus bimaculoides (assembly GCF_046866305.1). Lineage (NCBI taxonomy): Eukaryota > Metazoa > Mollusca > Cephalopoda > Octopoda > Octopodidae > Octopus > Octopus bimaculoides. The sequence continues at coordinate 18,921,606 of NC_142929.1, read as the reverse complement.
TACAAATGCACATATAGATATATATGTGAGCGTGGGTTATATATAGGAGTATGTGGGTGATTATTAAATGTATACTACGTTTTTATTCATATATATGCATATGTATATACATGGTGTTCCAAAAGTAACTGATAGGTTTCAATTTTTAATAACTTCCTTAAATTTACAAATAAATGTATGAAATTCTGATACAATATAAGGAGTGAAATGTGCATTAATATGCATAAATCATATTTTGCAACACTACTATAGCACATATTAAAAATGCCATCGCTTAAATGGCAGCCATTTTCGGCTTTGCATGCCCGTGCTCTTTCCAAAACACCCTTAAACGTTTCAGACCCCAGTTCTCTGATTTCTTTATTGATGCCCTCTTTCAGTTACATTAGTGTCTCCGGTTTGTAGGCATAAACACTCTCTTCCAGGTATCCCCAGAAGAAAAAGTCCGAGCCAGTCAAGTCTGGGGAACGTGAAGTCCAGTTGACATTGCCATAGAAGGAAAGTATTCTCTCTCCAATGCACTGACGTAGCAAATGCATTATATATCTTGCAGTATAAACATTTGCCCCATCTTGCTGGAAGCATGTGTGAGGTCTACATTGAATAGCCCTCACATTCCTCAGACTTGACTAGGCAAGATTTTTTCGTGTGGGGTTACCTAAAAGAGAACTTGATGCAACTGAAGGAGAACATCAATTGGGAAATCTGGGAAGTGGACTCTGAAATTTTTGAGGGTTTTATGATGCAAGCTTTGGAAAGGGCTCGGGCGTGCGAGGCCAAAAATAGCCGCCATTTATTCGTTCATATTGTGTGTCGTATGTGATGTCGTGGTGTTGCAAAATTTGACGAGTGCTTATTAATTTCGATTATGTCCTTTATATTGTATGAAAAATCCATATATTTATCTGTAAATTTCAGGAAGTTATTAAAAATTCAAACCCATCAGTGATTTTGGGACGATCTGTATATATATATATATCTATCTATATATATATATATATATATATATATATATATATATATATATATATATATATATGTGTGTGTGTGTGTGTGTGTGTGTGTGTGTGTGTGTGTGTGTGTGCGTGTTTGTGTGTGTATGTGTGTATGTGTGTGTGCATAATTTACACACACACATACAAATACATAGACGCACAGGCACACACACATGCACATACCCCACATACAAACACACACACATATATATATGTGTGTGTGTGTGTGTGTGTGTGGTTGTGTGTAAGTGCGTGTGCATATAGGAATGTACACATACACTCACATATATGCATATATCTGTATACATATGACTATGTTTCTTTACATAAACATATATATAAATATGTAATGTGAGTAGGTTTGGGTTTGTCTGTGACTGTGTGCATTAACACGAAAATGAGAGCTAACACATTCTTCTTCGTGCGCTCATGGGGGACTAATGAAATTCTACAAATATTCTATCAGTAAATGATAATTTACAGCGGAACAATATCACCCAAATTATAGTTTGACACGTCCACATCAATAAAAGGGTCGACGCACTAAAATATGCATAACGTAATAAACAGTATCCACCAATCTGAAATGATATCAGGATAAACCTGCCAAACAGAGCACATTCAACAATTACGAATGAAAAATTCGATTCAAATACACGGACTTTTCTAATTTGTGTAGTAACCCACAACGCAAGACGTTTCGAATCAAGCATGAGAGAAAGTACGAAATAGTCAACATAATTGGAAATAAAATCTCTAAATAAATCACTTATCAGTGACAAATTCCCTACCAAATTGCTGTCATTATAAATGCACAACAACCATCGATATTTAATCAGATATATGCTACTAATTCTAATTAGGACATATATTTATTGCAAAAAATGCACTTTGGAAAGCATTTCAGCTTTGTTGTTAAAATTAATGGTTGTGACAAGGACTACATATTCCAAGCGAAACTTATCTCGGAAACGAGGCTCACTATTCATAAGCCAACTAATACCATATCTTAATAATTGATAGATCCATCTAATCGACCACTACATGTAGTAACACAAACTCCTTAAAGATTTTAGCTCTGCTGCTTTAGTTTATCACTGACCAAGCCATTAATCAAATGCAAACAAATTAAGTACATATATATATATATATATATATATATATATATATATATATATATATATATATATATATATATATATATATATATATAAAGTTATAGATAGATAGATAGATAGATAGATAGATAGATATAGATCATCACTCATTAAACTAAATCAACATACCGCAAACATGAATAAACTGTTCCCGCCTAAAACTTCAAATTCTGACGAGTTTCACAGAAGACTTCCAGAAAAATCTTAGTTGAATAAAAACTAGGGTCTTCCACATTTATCATTCACTTCATCAAAAGACTGATCAACAACTTGCTTTCGATAATACAGGTAAAAAGATCGTTTGAATTATGAAAAACAAGAAGGTAATTGTCGAAAGGCATTTGCTGAATCGCGCGAATAAGGTCATATTTGTCTATCGTTGTGTTATTCTTCTGGATATAAATTTTTGCATGTATATCTACAAGTTTGAGTATATACATTCACACAAAGAAGCGAACGTGTAATGTGAATGGAGGAAAGTGAAGTTAATATTACAGCAAAGCAATTTACACTGTGAGCAAGAAATTGCACGTTGATAGTTATCTATATCGGAAACCCATTGATTCTGTTACACACTTACTTCTGAAACACAACCCGAAAAGCATAGTAAGTTGTGCAATGATCGACTGCTTACTAGTTAGTTATATTATTACATTCCTGGTCCTAGGTTTATACATTCGACATTAACAAATCGCCTTAAAATATGAATATATCGATATATATATGTATATATCTACATATCTTTGCAGATCAACATAGCTATATCAAAAGGTCTTACGATCCTTGCTGTCTCCTCTGCTATTCTCCATTTATGTTTTTATATGCAAATGTTAGTATATATATATATAAGCCACGGAAGAACATGTGTGCTGGAGCATTGTCTTGATGAAACAATACGTTTTCCTGGGAGTTTGGTCTTGAGAGTCCTTCCTGCCTCACTGAGTTGGCATAGTAGTCTTCGCTGAAGACAGTCATTAAACGCAATGCCTTTTGCATACCCCAAAACCGAAGCTATTAACTTTCTTACAGATACAACGACCTCGATCTTCTTTGGAGCCGGTGATGAGGGGAGTTTCCACAGCATGGATTCTCTTTGTCTCTGGTTCCAACTGGTGTACACAAAACTCATGCTGAGTTAGGAAACGTTGAAGGACACCAGCTGAAACTCCCTCAAACATCAGATTTTCCTGTACGCTGATCAGGAGTCGGAAAACGCGGTACTCACCAAACAGAAGCCTTCGTCATGCCAAGTTCATTGTGTATAATATAGGCAACCCTCCCACGAGATATGATAATCTCATTGGTTGTTTGATTTATCAGCCAACACCACGTGTTGAACACGTTGAATGTTTTCCTCTGAGATAGAAGTTTCATGGGTACAATTCAACAATGTCCGAACCCTTTTCAAACTCAGATGTCCAATTTTGCACTGTTGATAAAGATGGAACGTCATCACCTAATGTTACAAGCATAGTAGTAAGAATGCCGTTGGAGGTTAAACCCTTTTTCTTGCACGATTCTAAATCTTGTCAATTTTCAAGAGCAGTCGCTACTGGCTACATTTGAAGTTTTCTTTCAGTTGTCAGCTCTCATTTAGCCTGGTAAAAAAAATACAATTATTAAGAATATCTGAAACTAAATGTATGCATGATTTCACAGCTCTTTCATCGTCGGTCTATGAAGATTTCAGCCAGTACTCGTATATGTACATATATGTATTTATAGATATACGTTTAGTGTTGACTCTTGGGAAAAAGATTATTTCTCAAAAGTATAGTTGTGTTTGATATATAATATATTTACGTCACCAGATCCTTGTTCTTCTGAATTTCAAATGTGAATGCAAAATCTCTTCCGTTATAACTTACCTGACGACCCTTTGCCTCGACAGGTGAAACTCAGAGTAGCACGAGAATGAATCAACCGATACAATATATATATATATATATATATATATATATATATATATATATATATATATATATATGTGTGTGTATATATATATATATATATATATATATATATATATATATATATATATATATATATATATATATATATATATATATATATATATATATATATATATATATATATATATATATATGTATGTACACGGTAATCTGGATGAACGACTAGCAACACCAAACTACATTCAATAAGTCACAATATTCTAAAAGTAGAATTTTCTTTCTAATTTTAATTCAAGTCTGTCAAGTAGTAACATGTTTCTCTTTATAAACACAGACGTCTTGACAGTTAACAATTTTTAACTCTCAAATTTTCGTGTTTACGCAGTGAAACACTTAGCTACTTCCAACATTACGAATTAGTAAATATAATTTTCTTTTTGTCTTATTTCTAAATATAATGAAATTTATTTAACTCTGACTAAACACAAATTGCAGAAAATATACACCAACAAATAAGGGATAAAGGCATATATATCTCCCACTTTTTCAAAATGAATTTTACAAATATAACTTTTGCTGTCCATGTCTAACGTGGTATTACTACAACGCACCCTACACTTTTGTAAGATTCATTCAAGCAATGGGTTTGTATTGCTTATGAGAAAAACATTAGGTTATAGGATTTAGATACAATTTGTTGCACACATACATAATGTATGTTAGTGTAAACAAAAATTCCGATAGAGCATCTACGGCATTTGAAATATATCTACATAGTAGAGTCTCCATTATATTCGTCTCTAAATCTTCATTACATATAGCCTTATTGTGTATACACAACTACTGCTTGAACGCTCCTGTTCGTGTTTTTTGGACAGCTAGGCATTCATATATGCTTGACGCAATTCTATACGATGCCAGTATTGGGGCCTTATAATTTTTCTGGTCCAGTTTCACGAATGTCGTTACTCTGAACATATTTTTGATCCTTATTCTACATTATGATTTACGATAAATTGCATTTTTTAATGCAGTGCGCTCTCGAAAATCATTGTGTATCTTTTAAGTATGCCCCAGTGTTGTGGATGATTGTATAAGAGATAATGATACTTCACCAGTTCGTACAACGAACTATATAGTTTAAGCTGATTTGTCCTTCGGTAGTTAAGACATTCGTAAGTAATTCTAATCGTTAAATAGGATATTGCATCATTACCATCCACATTGCCTGATCATGTCATTGTGTTGTACACATATATTATTCGAATCGGCAGAACAACCAAAGAAAGAGAACCAAGGATCTGCATAGTTAACATCTAAACTTTCTATGACGCTGTCAAAGCGCTAAGTTGTAACTAATTTAACATTTTCCACATGAACATCAATAATATCAATGATGAAGCATGTTCACGCATTTCTAAATAGGCGATGCATAGGCCGTGAATAATTAACGTTTCCTCAATATTAAGTATTGCGCTTTTTCATTCGTTCTGGTCTCTGTAAGAAATAACAACTAATCTGTTTCTCAGGAGGTATTGTTAGAATAATGACACAGATGTCCCTCTACTGGAAGGGAACAGCAAAGTATTCATTCGCTTGAAGAAGGACTGTAAATTTCACATTGAATAACGTTTCATACATTGCCCATCATTATTGAGGAAATGCCCGAATTCAGGCACTGCTTGGCTAATATTGTAAATGCCCACGTGATGCGCATTGCTGTTTTTAGAATTTGTGCTGTGTCCACACAGCTTACATACAGCATAGATAACGACAACAGCCACAATAACGACAATAATAATAATTTTCAACTGGCACTCACTCCACATCGGATAACTCTGAATGATATCGTCTGCCTCCGCAGAATTTTCACAATAACAACAACAAAATCAAGGACAATGACAATGACTACGACGAAAACCATGATGATGCTGGTGATGGTAATGGTGGTGACGATAAAAATATTTAGAATGATAACAAAAGCAACAGCAACATGATAACACATAATTACAAAGAGTTTAAAGCCCTTCGCTAATTCATAATGCATACACTGACAATGATATTTGCCGTATGAATAGGGTAATATAAAAACGCAACAAAATACATATTAAAATAATAAATGAGAAATGATGCAATGTGACTAGAAATTTCAAGATCATCAAGGAAGTAACAGAATATAATTGCAAACCGAGTTAAATGGATCTAGTCTCAGTTCCGTATTAAATGCTGTATACCCACGAGGGCTGTAGCACAAAGGCCACATCTCTACCTTGGAGAAAATGAGATTAGCCCATTATAACTAGAATCTAGCTATATCAAAATGCAGGACACCAGAAATAGCAGAGTACTTAGTATCAAAATACAAGTTGCAGGAAGTCATTACATTTTTGGTTGTGCGTAGTATATTGTAAGTATGCATCTACGCACACCTCTCACATTCTATATAAATATATACACAGATACAGATGCATATATGCATTGGAACTAAATCCAATGTAAGTCATAGATACAAAACAGGGTTGATCCCATGTGCGACATATGTATAAAAAACAAAGAACACAAGTGGGTTTCAGATCTCACAAAATATGATTCGCTAGCATTTTATTCATGTATTATTTGATTGCACCATAGCCAAAACCGCGTTAATCAGGTTAATTTTAAAGATATACACAGGTAGGTTAGAAACAGATGACCAGTTCAACAACTACCATGGTCGAACAAAAGATATTTTGAGAAAGAACAATAGAATTTATAGAGAAAATGAGGCAGAAACAGGGGCTGGACGGAAGGTCAGATCCACAATATTTTTTAAAGCTTGTCTTAATAGGTGCATTGCTTTGACTGGTGAGTACAGAGCAGGCATGTTCGTATAAAAGACAAAATGTAAAAGCATATTCGAGCTGCTTTAGATAAGACGCCGGACTAAATGCTCGGGAGCCTTGAAGTGTCGCCATTCATTCGACATTAGAAAACAAACATATTTATAGATGTCTACATTAGATTATAATGCATGTATATGAGTATAAATACATACATATATACATATGTAACTACATGTGAATCGTTGCTGATTTTTTTCCTCCGTCTTCCTTTTTCTCTGGGATTCTCCTCTGTCTTCTGTTTCTGAAGAAGAGCTTTGCTCGAAACGTAAAACTACCTTTCTTTCTTTCCTTGAGTGTCTACTATTACTTTGTATGTACCACGTTCCCGCATTGCTTTTCTTTGTTGTGTTTGTTCTTGTTTTGTTTTTTAATGGATTCACAATATATATTTGGGTATGCTTACACGTCCTCCATCTAGTTTGTATATATACATTTATATAACGAAATCACTATATACCCTCATACGCATGTATATTCGAAACGCATGTACGCATACATAAATATATGTATGCATGCGTGCATAAACAGACGTGTGGTGTGCGTGTTTACGAAGATTATTTTGCAAAAATATCACTTGAATATCTACTATGTATCTATCAGAATTTCATCGTATTTGGTATAGAATGGAATATCACTTAGAAAGCGAATGTAAAGATTCTTTTGATACTTGGCGATTATAAAGTGACCGAACAATTCAAAAAGCAGCAAGTGGATTATTGACTGATAAAATAAACTTTGTTCCCCGCTGTGTTAGCGTTTCTCTGCAAATATGTTCAATAGTATCGAATTTTAGTTACATTATTATATCGTTTAATGCTCTTACGCCCGTATATTTCAAAGGTTAAGAATGAATGTGTACAATATTGGATTTATAGATAGATAGATTATTGTTTTCCTATGCAGGGTATTTCAAATACTGCTGCCATTATCACAACGGTCGTGAGACACATTTCTCACCTGTGAATTCGATTTTAATGTAAATGGTGTAATGATCATTGTTGAATTTCCTCCTGAACGTCTTTTAGAACCCACATACACGATTGTATTATACTCTCGAACAATATTCCCTCACTACAGCTTTCAAATATGTGATAAATAGAAATGAATTGATTAAGCATATATGTTATTTCCACATAACCTTCAAAGGTATAAGGGGTTTTGACATTTGAATATAAAAATGAAAACGGCTTAGCTTAACTTTCTACTATGGAATCGATTTGATAGAAAATTACATTTGCTTTCATGCATTTTCCATAACATACAAGTAATTCATACTATTGGTCATGTGTTAATGATTTTTATATTATATGAAAGATAATATATATAGTGACACAATATACGTATAGCGGAGGGAATACAAGACGCGTTTTAATAAATAACAATCCCTTATAATACAGGCCATGAAAATGTTTGAACAAATAGCATATATATATATATATATATATATATATATATATATATATATATATATATATATATATATATATATATATATATATATATATATATATATATATATATATATATATATATATATATATATATATATATATATATATATATATATATATATATATATATATATATATATATATATATATATATATATATATATATATATATATATATATATACTGTTGTGTCTGGGGAGAGTCATTTTCTTATTGTGCCTTAAAATTTAACACACTCACCGGTAAAATTTACACTTATTTCTTATTTTTATTTTCCTAAAATGTCCGTTGCGTCTTGCAACCTTTTCAATAGTCTTCACTCTGTCCGTTATTTAAGCTGCGTTCTGTTTTTGCTTTTGTTTGTTTTTGCGCATGTGTGTGTCTCAATGTCTGTGTATGTATGCAGTCATACATACACACACACACATATATATATATATATATATATATATATATATATATATATATATATATATATATATATATATATATTCTGTAATATTCGAACGTAGAAGAATAAATTTGAAAACAACTTAGAGGCTTGGGTAAATTATCCCCTTATTGGGGGTGGAATCGGCATGCCAGCCGCTGGGCACGATTGAGATTAACGGCTCCTGCCAACATACCCCTTCTTTTCTATCACTAAATAATAGCCTTGGCAATCTTAGAAAATTTTTATAAACAATTGTTAAAACATCGAGTGAGATGGTATTTTAGAAATAAAGATTACCTTGAAGCCAGACCACTCTTTTCCGCTTATAAGTGTATTTACCCGATCCCCTAATTTCTTTATATATTACATTTTGAATTATACATACATATATAGTACATGTATGGGTGTATTTATGTTTGTTATATGTATGCGTTTTTGTGTGTGCCTCTGCTTATGTACGATATTTACATTTGTGCGTTTTGTCTAATTCTGTAGTCTTCTTAAGACGTGGATATCAAACTGTAAAACATTCAAGTAGATTATTCGTTTCTCCTTCTGTACCATATGAGGAATCGATTTCATAGCTGCAAGCTAAAGGAGCACGTGTAAATTTTGACATAGTGAGGTTGCTTCTCAGATATCTATAAAAATGCGACCTATCTTATGTTCATTAAATAAGTATATTGGAGCGTTGAATCTGCAGAAATATTGATTTCATTTCTAATAATAATAATAATAATAATAATTATTATTATTATTATTATTATTATTATTTTATGTTTGACTTTTGTTTTGCATTTGTACAAGTTGGATCCAAGTCTCACCCAGAGACCTCAAGAGACAACAAGTTAGAAGTTCATGTAGGTGTTATGCCTAGGGTACCATATATTTGGATTTGTACAGTTTTGTTCAAGTGAATGTTTAAGAAACCATAAGAAAATTATGTTTGCTTTAAAATTTGAGATCACATAGGCAGTATTTTACGTAGGATATGGGCAGTTCCCATGAGCACTATCTTTTGGACTTCAGCCATTTTGGGGTTTCCTGGTATCTGAGCTAGGTAGTAATCAGCCCGTTTCGCTGTCATTCCCAGGGCACCTATGACAATAGGTATTGTTTTCGTCTTCAGATTCCACATTTTGCTAATTTCTATTTCAAGATCTTTATATTTGCTCAGTTTTTGGTAGGTCTTGACAGATACGTTTATATCAATTGGGACAGTCATATCAATGAGGAGGCATGATTTTTGTCTGAAGTCTTTCAGTATGATGTCTGGCCTATTTGCGTCTATCTTTCTGTCAGTTTGAATGGTGAAGTTCCAGAGGAGTGCAATGTGATCATTTTCAAGTACTGGGGGTGGTTTGTGTTCCCACCAGTTTTTATCATGGGGCAAGTCCAGGTTTTTGCATATTACCCAGTGAATATATTGTGCAGCTCTATCATGCCTGTTGAGATACTCTGTAGGCGCAAGCAGACTGCACATGGAGACAACATGATCGATGGTCTCATTTTGTTGTTGGCATATACGACATAATGGGGAGCTGCCGTTCTTTAATATGTTGGCCTGGTAGTTCTTTGTAGGTAGGCATTGATCTTGGGCTGCTATGATAAACCCCTCTGTTTCTGATTTCAATCCAGAGGCCATTAACCATTGGTGGGTAAGGGCTTTGTCAATATCTGCATTATTCGCTCTCTTTGGGTATTTGCCATTGAGAGGTTTTCCATGCCATTTTTCAGTCATAATAGCTAAGGCAGCAATTTTAGCACGGGTTTTCAAGCGCTTAGCTTTTTCTGTAGGTGTTTCTAGTTCGTCTAATTCTTGAATTTGTTGCAATTGGAATTCACTTAGATATTCCTTTGCCTGTTTTGTTACTGAGTAAGATGCTTTCTTGCTTTCATATTTTAAGACAAGTTTTAGCATCCAGTCCTCAGAGTTTTTCATATAGGTGTCTAGGCCAATTGTGGCTACCTTCATTGATAATGCCAGCTGTAGTAGTCCTCGACCTCCCTCTTTTCTTGGCAGATAAAGACGTTCTATATCTGCCTTAGGGTGGTGCATTCTATGCATTGTCAACAGTTTTCGTATTTTTCTGTCAACATTACATATTTCAGTAATTGACCAGTTAACGATGTTGAAACTGTAAGTCACGACTGGTATGGCTAGAGCATTGATCGCTTCGATCCTGTTTCTCGCGTTCAGCTCTGTCTTCAGTATTGCTCTCACTCTGCGATAACATTCTCTTCTGATCCTTTCCCTCATCACTGAGTGCTTGATATTGTCCCCTTCAATTACCCCTAGGTATTTGTAGCTCTCCGCTGGTTCTAACTCTTTTATGACATTTTGCTGGTCAAGGTTCACATTAGATGTATTTGTCATTTTTCCTTTGATAAAGATAGCTTTTGCACATTTATCAAGGCCAAATTGCATCCTGATGTCATCACTGAATTGTTTAACAATCGCTAGTAGGCCTTTGAGTTGTTGGTCATTTTTTGCAAAGAGCTTTAAATCATCCATGTAAATGAGATGATTTATATTTTTATCAAATATTTTATAACCATACTGTGCATCATTGAGCAATTTTGAGAGCGGTATTAGGGCTAGACAGAAGAGGAGTGGTGATAGTGAGTCACCCTGGAAAATGCCACATGAAATTCTTACATCTCCAGCATTTAGAGATTCATTGTCATTGTTCAACATCAGTGTGGTTCTCCATGATCTCATACTTACAGATAAAAAGTTTCGCAGAGTAGGAGCTATTTTATACATTTCCAGACATTTCCTAATCCAGCTATGTGGTAGGCTATCAAAGGCCTTTTTATAGTCTATCCAGGCTATTGACAAGTTTTTGTGTCGCTTGTGACAATCTTCTAAGATCATCTTATTGATGAGTAGCTGATCTTTACAACCATAAGATCCACGTTTACATCCCTTTTGCTCATTAGGGAATATGCTACTTTCTATTAAAAAACTATAGGTGTACTCGGTTAGGACAGATGTTAGCGTCTTATACATTGTTGTTAAGCAGGTTATGGGGCGATAATTTTTTGGTTCGTTTGTTTCCTCATTTTTTGGAAGCAGGAATGTTAAACCATTAACTAGCCAAGAGGGCATCAAACTAGGGTTTTGCAAAACATCGTTGTAAAGTTTTGTTAGCAGTTCATGGCTTTCTGGGAAGGCATTCAACCAGAAGTTAGGAATTTTATCCTTTCCTGGAGACTTCCATTTGCTTGACCTCCTGAGAGCAGATCTTATATCTTCTACCCTGACCCCCTCCCACTTTTGCTCCTCTAAGGAGTCTAGGTCTGTAGCTATTCTATCAATCCAAGGGGCCTTTTCATTGTGTGTTTTATCTTCTGCCCAGATTTTATTCCAAAATTCTTGCACTTCTTCTTTTGATGGGACAGACTTTATTGTTACTGGTGTTTTCCCTATCTTCCTGTAGAAATTTTTGGGGTTATTTTTGAACATGTTATTATCTCGGAAGAATTTAACACGCTTTTCATACCTTGCTATGCGGGCAGCTTTAGCACATACCTTTTGCTTGATGGTTTCTATGGTGGCATCAATGTCAACTATGGTTTTCATGTTATATTTTTTCTTTAGTTTTTGGGTCTTTGTAGGTTTGATACTCTTGTCAAATTTAAGGTTTTTCAAACATTCTATGTCAGATCTAAGCAGCTTAATTTGGTGTTGAATGCGTTCTTGCCAAGAAGGCTTTTTGTGGGAGTGTTGTCTTTTTCTAATCTTTTCACCACATAGAATCGTTGAGATTCTTGCGGATGCATAGTACAGGTGGTTGAGATCTGTAATGTCAACATCATTAGCTGAAATTATATCCTTAAGTGCAAGGCGGATTTTACCAATTATTTTCAGGTTTTGGTTAGAATTGCGAATTTTGGGGAGAGTGTCGCGTTCATTCATACTAGTTTCTTTAATTTTCAGCCATTCAATCATGATTTGATTTTTTAGATCATGTAGTTCTGTTGCGTCGATTTCTGTATGACTTCCTTCATCTATTTGATTTTCACCTGCCTTAGTGTTTATGGTTGGTTCAGAGAGCATTTTATTTTGCCTATCAGTTACCTTAACTCTTTCAATTATTACTGTATTTTCATCAGCCTTGGGCTGGTTTATAATTATTTCCTCTGTAGTATCTTCTTTAGCTGCAGTTTCATTCTTTTTATCCTTTACTGCTTGCTTAATTTGGTCAATCTCTATTTCAGTTAGTAATTTTTTTTTTATAATGTTTCTTCTGACGTTGGCAAGTTTATTACTGTCTATGTAGGGTCTTACTGCAAGGTGTTTCTGTCTCCAGTTTAAGTAGGTTTGTACAGTATTAGATTTATCTGTAGGGAAATATATGGCACGGTAGAAGGCTCTAAGAACTTCTTTATTATCTTCCCTAGACCATTTTTCATTCTTTTTCTTTTGGTTATTTGATGACGAGCATGGATGGCCATCTGTTGGAATATTCCGGTTGTGGGGTACTTCCAGCTCCTGTGTGTCGGGAAGATTTGAACCAGTAGCAGATTTCTCGTCTCGGATCTGGTTCATTATCCGAGTAAGTGGTCCTTTATAATCCGGTCTATGACCAATGCGGTTTATATTTTGTTTTATTAACAGTGAGGCATAACAAGCTTCGACGTTGACGCTAGGGGACGGATCTGTCTGTTTAGGGTAAGTTTTTTGAGACAACACCGTCTCCGAGCTTTCGTGACGTAGCTTCTTAAGGCTAGCAGATCTATTTCGAGTGAGTGGCACTTTGTGATTCGGTCGATAACCACTCTGGTTTGTGATCTGCCTTGTTATCATTGAGGCATGACGAGCTTTGGCGTTGACATTCGGGGACGGATTTGTCTGTTTAGGGTCAGTTTTTTGAGACAACACCGTCACCGAGTTCTCAGCATGTAAACATTGCTCGTAGCGTAGTTTTTTAAGGCTAGCAGATCGGTATTCATCTGTATTTTTTTTGTTGATAGATTTATCTCCAGGCATAGTGTATTTTTGTGTGTGTGTGGCGTTTTAAACTTATGAATGGTTCACTGTCTGTATTTGTTCACAAAATGAAAATAAACAAAGAAGAAAGAAAAAAAGTTTTGGTTTTGCTTCGTTTGTGATATGTGTTTTCGTATCCGTAAGTGTGTCCTGTGATTTTTACGTAGTTCTGTAAACATTAAGATGCATGTGTAGTTCTATGGGTATCAAAACGTATATATCATTGTGTACACGTTCAAGTCTATGCGTAATTATTCAATATATGTACTTACTATTTTGTTCCATTTCTTTTTTTTTATATAGTTTGTAAACTTTCCGGTGTTGGTTTTGCGTGTGTGATCGCACGTGTTTCATTGAGACATCGTGCATAGGAGGTCCTGTGCTTTGTATTGCAGTGAAATTTCATTTTTTAAGAATAAAAAATATTCTTAAAAAAATTATCTTCGTTAAAAGACCGCTTCCTTCAAATCTTCCACCGGTTCTTTTGGCTAATTCCATCGATGTTATTGGATTAGATATGTTTTTGTATAGGGAGCCCGGTGTAGCACATCCATGTTGTTATTCAGCCCGGTGCTCTCTCCTTATTATTATTATTATTATTATTATTATTATTATTATTATTATTATTATTATTATTATTATTATTATTCAGTAGTTTTATTTTTATAACGTGCTTTCACTTCACTACCGAGCGCAGCTCTGTGCGCCTTGGGTATGTGCTGTGGTTTGCTGTGGTGCTCTTATGTTTACTGTATTGAAAGTGTTTTGCGTAGAATGTGTGCAGTACCCAGTAGTGCAATTTTCTGTATGTTATATATATTTGTAAGTCCTGGTGTTTTTGTTATGTATTTGTCTGAATATTTTTTTATTATACCTAAGGCACCCATTGCTGGGATTTTTCTCCGTCTATTTTTTCGCATTTAGTTTAGCCGAGTATTTACCATGTAGGGGCTTTTCTTGCCATCGTTTTATCATGGTCCGTTGCTGTTCTAGTTTTAATTTGGTTTTCATTTGTTTTATAGCTTTTGTTGTGTCTTCTTCTTCTTCTTCTTCTTCTTCTTCTTCTTCTTCTTCTTCTTCTTCTTCTTCTTCTTCTTCTTCTTCTTCTTCTTCGTATTTGTTAGGTAGATTGATTTCTTGTTTGTATTTGTCAGCTTCCTTAAGTACTGAAAACAGCTTTTTGTTTTGCTCGTGTTTTGTGGCTATTTGCATTAGTTTCCCTTGCTTTTGGAGTAGGTATTTATTATTATTATTATTATTATTATTATTATTATTATTATTATTATTATTATTATTATTATTATTATTGTTGTTGTTGTTGTTGTTGTTGTTGTTGTTGTTGTTGTTGCTGTTATTATTTTTATTATTATTATTATTATTATTCAGTAGTTTTATTTTTATAACGTGCTTTCACTTCACTACCGAGCGCAGCTCTGTGCGCCTTGGGTATGTGCTGTGGTTTGCTGTGGTGCTCTTATGCTTACTGTATTGAAAGTGTTTTGCGTAGAATGTGTGCAGTACCCAGTAGTTCAATTTTCTGTATGTTATATATATTTGTAAGTCCTGGTGTTTTTGTTATGTATTTGTCTGAATATTTTTTTATTATACCTAAGGCACCTACTATGATAGGAATTGTTTCTGTTTTTAGATTCCACATTCGAGTTATCTCTATTTCCAGGTCTTTGTATTTTGAAAGTTTTTCCATTTCTTTTAGAGAAACGTTGTCATCTGCTGGTATTGAAACATCAATTAGAAGGCATTTTTTTCCTTCATGATCTTTGACAACTATATCTGGTCTATTTGCCTTAATTTCTCTATCTGTGTGTATTGGCATATCCCAGAGTATGGTTGCTTTCTCGTTTTCTGTGACCTTTTCTGGCGTGTGTTTATACCATCTTTTTTCTGTTGCTATTCCATAATGTTGGCATAGCTTCCAGTGTATATAGGTCCCAGCTCTGTCGTGTCTGTGAATATATTCCTTCTTAGCCAGGACTGGGCAGCCAGAGATAATATGATTTATTGTTTCTTGTCAATCTCCACATATTCTACAGTTACTTGTTATATTTCTTTTCATTATGTGTTTTTGGTAATTTCTGGTGGGGAGGCTTTGGTCTTGTGCAGCAATTAAAAATCCTTCAGCCTCTGCTTTGAGTCCTGAGCTTCTCAGCCATTACTGGGATTTTACTCTGTCTATTTCTTTCGCATTTAGTTTAGCCCAGTATTTACCATGTAGGGGCTTTTCTTGCCATCGTTTTATCATGGTCCGTTGCTGTTCTAGTTTTAGTTTGGATTTCATTTGTTTTATAGCTTTTGTTGTTTCTTCTTCTTCTTCTTCGTATTTGTTAGGTAGATTGATTTCTTGTTTGTATTTGTCAGCTTCCTTAAATACTGAAGACAGCTTTTTGCTTTGCTCGTGTTTTGTGGCTATTTGTATTAGTTTCCCTTGCTTCTGGAGTAGGTATTTTTGCAGTCCTATGGTGGTTATTTTATAATAGTTTTCTAGCTGTATAAGACCCCTGCCACCTTCTGTTCGTTGTATATATAGCCTTTCTATATCAGATTTTGGGTGGTGCATCCTATATCCTGTCATTATTTTTCTTGTTTTCCTGTCTATTTTACATAGTTCGTTATTATTATTATTATTATTATTATTATTATTATTATTATTATTATTATTATTATTATTATTGTTATTATTATTATTATTATTGAATAGAGTGCCCAGTAGAATTGTTGCATAATGCTTGCCGCATTGGAACGGTGAGAATAATGAGGAAAGTATTAGATAGCTGAAAAAAAAACGAATAGCATGGTACCGAGGGCTGGAGGTGTTAAGCCCGCTAAGCATACAAGGCTCCATGAGCAAAAACTGTGATAATGAGAAAATAATAATAATAATAACAACAACAACAGTAATAATAATAATAATGATAATAATAATAATAACAATAATAGAATTTTCAACATGTTATCCTATATTGGTGTACGTTCAGATGTCTAAGTACTACTTCCAATGACTGTAACGCCAATACTTACACTGTATGCCTATAATCTTATGAGATAATTCATTCGGTATACTTTTGCACTTGTTTTTATATTTACTGCTGTTATACTTTTTTCCAGGTTTACTCCCTAATTAAGTAGATCAGTGGTCAAGAGCATACAACTGCAACATACACAATATATATATATATATATATATATATATATATATATATATATATATATAAATCCGCAAGTTCTTTTATTCCATCTCTGTTTATTTCCTTGTGTTCCTTTCTGTTCATGAGCGTATTCTCGAAACGTAAATGATTTTCTCAGTTTCCCGATCGTCAGACTAATATACTTCCTTGTTTATACACCTGTCTTCGTCTTTCGTTTTCCTGGAAATTTCAAATATATATATATATATATATATATATCAATATCAGTTTAATCTCAAAGCCGTGGCCATGCTGAGGCACCACCATTTTGCTATACCTTAATGACGGAGAACATCCCCTGATATGTGGAATTTGGTAAATAAGGGAGTTTTATGTCACTGCTCTCATTTGCGCCGCCTGCCGCGAGTTAGGTTAATCTGAAACACTCGACAGGAAAAGATCCACGTTTGATTTGAAAGCACCTACATCCAATTTCTGTAGGTCCTTCAGGCTGTTTGGGAGAATATTAAATTGCTGTGAGCCTTTGAATCACGGTTGTTGCAGTAACTGATCCTGACTCGCGACAGCATTGCTCGTATATTTGGCACAGTGCAGTGGCGACTCGTTCTGGCAGTTATGTATCTCAACGCCAAAGTTTGGCACAGACCCTTCCAGGATCTTCAAGATGTATATTACAGCATATCACTATCGCCGTCGCTCCAGAGAGTAGAGTCTTCGCTGTTTCAGTCTTTCCCAGCAGCTGAGCTGTTGCAATGAGACGATCTTCGTAACTGCTTAGCTGGTTATAGGTGAGACGGCAAATTCGTCCGCTGGTTCCTTCACTTGCCTGTATTCGAATGGGGTGTTAAAGACACTTTTGAACTGGCCATTCAGTACCTCACTGATCCTGGTTGGGTTATCTATGAGGAAGCCGTCCTTCTGGAAGAGGGATCCTATTTTGCAGCGTACTGAGCCTGTTTCTTTGGTATAAAGCTAGGAGGCCTTTGGGTTTGACTTGGTGCTTTTTACAACCCAGGTTTCTTTGTCTGTTCTCTCCTTCACATAGGATTATTTCAGGCTGTTTTCAATCACCGTCAGTGTTGTTGTTTGGCTGGACTTTTCACTACTTTTGGTATTTTGATTGAAGCGATTTGCAACCTTCGTCTCATGAGGATCTTCTTCTCCCTCGAATCTTGTTCCTTTTTCTGTTGGGCCTTTGCTCCGAGACATATTTCTGCTATATGGTTTGCATAAAGCCATGAAAAATTCCGATTTCATGCCAATGTCTGGTGTGGAGAGACATTTCGGCCAATCCTGTCTAATATAATATATGTGGCTAATTCGCAATTTTACAAGCTAAAGGCAGACTTATAAATGTCACAAAAGTGACAAAAGTCACCAATCAGTACCAGTATTGCTAGAAACAAGAATCAAAACAACTCAATAGTCACATGATGCACTGTCTTAAAGATTGATAAAGAAAACAAGGGTCTTACAACAGCAGATATAGCCACATCATCGATGATTTCGCATTTTGATGCTCACGCATCTTAATGCTCATGGTTGCCGCTCATTGCTCCTAGGATTAAACGCAGCTCGCCTTGTCAGTTTATAAGATTTCTGTTGAAATAATATGCTGTAAAAGTGTTGAAATCATATGCTGTGAAACGGTAATAGTGAAAATTAGAAATAATATTGGTGGCTAATTCGCAACTTTTACAACTTAAATGCAGAAATATATACGTCACTAAAGTGACAGAGGGCCGATGGGCATTGAGATGTGTGTGAATCAAAATGCGTTATCATCGATGATCTGCCTATATCTACTACTGTAGAGAGCTCAGTCATTAAGTCACTGCTTGCTATGGCTAATTAGTTGTTTTGACTCCTATATCTAACAATGCTGGTATTGATTAGTAACCTTTATCACCTTATATATTACTGCCTTTAGGTTATAAAATTCCAGATTTGCCACCCATATTATTTATAATTTTCATTTCTACCATTTATGAATTTCAACGGAAATTTCATAAACTGCTAAAGCGAGCTGCGAGTAATCCTAGGGGCAATGTCAGCAGCTGATGTGCATCAAAATGCGAAGTCATTGATGAATCGGTTATATTGCTTTGGCTATACTGCTGTGGCTATTAAGGTGTTTTGACTCTTATTTCTTGCAATGCCGGTGATGATTAGTGTCGTTTGTCCCTATAGCAACAAAGGACGACGAATATTTAAGTATGACTATATAGATAGTTATATCAAAACATCCAACGTACTCAGAGTATAGACGTGTGTGTGTGTGTGTGTGTAGAAAGATTTATACATGTTTATACATGTATATGTATATATATATATATATATATATATATATATATATATATATATATATATATATATATATATATATATATATATACAGAGATAGATAGATAGATAGATAGATAGATAGATAGATAGATAGATAGATAGATAGATAGATATACACAACGAGTTGCTGAAAAGTTCCTAGCTTTGGGTAAAAGAAAATAGAAGAGGATCATTTATATATGATTTCATTTAACACACTCTCCTCTCTGTTGAATACACTTAATGCATGGTCCTTCAGATTTTCTAAATCCTGTAAAACAAGTCGAAAGTTTGGGCCTTTCACGCAACCAAGCCTTTCACGCTACCTTCAAAGCCAGGTATTCTCCAGCAACCCTTCGTATATAAAACATATTTTGTAGCACAGCATTAATGTGTCTTTAGACTGAAGAGAATTGTATATTATTATTTCTTTTCAAGTAGTCGAATGTAATTTGTTGTTGATTTGACTGCAGTTTCTAACAGCAAGGAAAAATAAATAGAATCTTTATGGGCCTTTCGAAGATATATAACAACAACAGTGAGTGTTACGCGGAAATAGATCGTATGTCTATTCTGGAATTGCTCTCATCTGACGTTACATTGTTGACCTGTATTAGGACTACACACATTTATTACTCTGACAAATAGAGAAATCTTCTACCTTCCTGCTTTGTAAATGGAATCTAACACAACATACTTTACTGAACAGTAGTGATAAGATGCTCCGCATAATGTGCCATTTATTTTAATCGATGAGGTCTGATGTGAGGAAACTATATCTACTGTCTCTTATTAATAAGCAAGTATGATTTCCTTCCTTCATTTTGTCGTTAATGTATTGCAATTTAATTTGGGACACAAATCAGGAAAAAGATATCTTACTAATACATGAGTTTAATTTTAGTACGTGCATTCTCTTGACGTAGCTTAATTTGTATAATATTCTTGCCATTATTGCATAAATATAGTAATTTTACGGATGCATAATGTATATTCTCCTCAATGGTCAGTTGCATACGTTCAGATACTGAAAACTTTTTGAATAAGCCTGGATATGCATATTTTATACGAATCATAGTGGACGACAACAATATTAACTCTTAAGTATTCGCAATGCTCAATGTTATTGCAAATATACAAAGAAAAAATGTAAAAAACTATTAACACTGTATGTTTAGTATAGTTTAATGGAAGAGAAATCACTTCACAAATAATCTCACTTCTCTCCTGAAATATTGATTTGACTGAATGATATTTGTCTGTTGCTGGTAAGTCATTATAACAGTTTCGACCAAGGTCTCCAGTATAACTTCTTCTTGTTAAACATTTGTTCCACATGCAGAATAAGTTACGCGTTGTTTTCCGGATATGAACATTTGAAAATAAGAGAAAGAGACATAATGACGTGAATTAAGTGTTCCTATTGTGATATTTTTGGCTTTATAATGACATAACATTTATCTAGTTCACACAACTAGAACCGAAGTGTTCAAATTACCATTACAGTACCACAGAGATTTCAAGAGTTTGTTATTCATATGAATAACGGGGACTTAAACAACCTATATCCGCAAACGGTTTCACAAGAGTACTCATTTATATCTTCATATTCTATGGGGAATATATTGAATAATACACTTCCCGTTTATCTTTCGGCCGCCTGCTCCGTTTATATTGCGTATATTACGTATATTACACCTGCTCCTTTTATATTACTGTTATGTCTCAACGCTACTGCTATCCAGCACTTTCGGATGATCTCCACTCAACCGCTACACAACTGCTACTCAACTGCTACTCAACACTCCTACCACTGCCAGACTACCTGTATTTGTATGTTTTGGGAGTACCTACTTCTTCGCCTAGGGGCATCGACACAACAATTACGTATATTACGTAAATATTTCCCAAAACCTGCTGCCTAATATAGTGAAAACGTCTGGCTTCTCACCGGACCAATTATATCTTGAATGGATATTAAGCAATATAGTAACTGTCATTGTCACACTGAGAACGTTTTTCTACTTTCCACTCAAATGATCTCTTTAACAATAGTGCCTCCAAAGTATTTAGCAGATATATGAAGTACATCAAAATAACCAACTTTAGAAGTAAAATAATATACATTTGAACTGATTCTTCATGTTCTGACAACCCTATCAAGAAAAGAGCCGAAAAGTCATTATATTTCGAAAGCAAAATTAAATAAATATAAAATGTGCAAAGAATATTCTACAATACATGTTATACAAATCGATTGAAAATCCATTAATATCTACGAAAGTGACAATTCTGAATTACTGTTTGTCAGTAGAAATAACTTCTAATCATTATAGCATACGATTATACGTTATTATACTCCTCCTTACTTCATATATCAAAATATATACCCGTAAATGTGATTACTACAGACTTTGAATAAACATAGAATAGGCTTATTTTTAAGCATTTGGAGTAGAGAATGAAATAATAGCTAATGAAACAACCCACTGCTTCTATTGAAAAATGTGGACGTACATATTTATTTACGATTCCCAAAGGTCTAAAAATAAACGGTTTTTACGATGAAAGCCTGGT
This sequence comes from Octopus bimaculoides, assembly GCF_046866305.1. Lineage (NCBI taxonomy): Eukaryota > Metazoa > Mollusca > Cephalopoda > Octopoda > Octopodidae > Octopus > Octopus bimaculoides. Next base: position 18,899,713 of record NC_142929.1, on the reverse strand, counting down.
ATTCAGCGGATACTAGTGGCAAAATCGATTCAGTTATAATAACATTATGTCTTAAGTGATAGAAATGGTCAATGTATTTAATCTCCAGATAACTGCACTGTGATGAACGAGAGTGTTTGGGGGAAAATGTCAATGATTACTTATACATATTGTGCACCTTTCCTATAATAGAAAATTAATATAAATGTGATTATCAAATAAAAGTAGTCAGACACTAAGAAACATACACACGTATATAGATACATTGACATAGGTATGCGTATATATATATGTGTGTGTGTGTATATATGCATATCATCTAATATACATTTAATAGGAGGAACTGGCCTTGTAGTCAGTCGAACAAATAGATACTAGTACCTCTTCTTTCAGTCAGCGATCCACGTTTGTTGAACGACTAAGGTACGGTACGGGGATATAAACAAACCAAAACTCGTTGTAAAGCGGAGGGTGCAATAAAAACAAACAAAATAATATTCATCATACTGGCGGGCACGCGCGCGCCTGTGTGTGTGTGTGTGTGTGTGTATTTATGTATGTGTATACACACAGACACAGACACAGACAAACACACAAACACACACACACAGAGGTGTGTGTGTGTGTGTGTGTGTGTGATGGGCTGCTTTTAATTTCCATCAATCCAAACCCACTCACAAGGTATTGTTCGGTCCGAGACAATAGTAGAAGATACTTGGCCAAGCTGCTATGCAGTGGGGCTGAACCGAAGACTATGTGGTTCGGAAGCAATCTTTTCACCACACACCTATTCCTGCGTCGTAATTTGCAAATGTCGTACTTCTAACATTGGCGTTCATTATAGTTGTTTTTCCAAGAACTTTTGCAGGTTTTTCCACAGAGAAAATATACTATCAGTCTTGAGGAAATGCTTCAAGGCAGAACAATGGAACATAATACCGTAACATAATCCAGTATATTTATATATATGTTCAAAATAAAATCGAGTATTACTGTTTTCTTAACTTTATTTCCTTCACTCTGGACAAAACAGAGAAATAGGAAATATTTTACAGATATTACATTGACGTTAGCCACGCTTACTGTACAATTTTTGCGGGTTACATTAGGAAATACTATAATGAGTCAATTTCTCTTACAAACCAGTTATATGTAAGTGCATCCATCGGAGTGAATTTCCTCTAACTCGTAAAAAAGAGAATGTCTGGTAAATTAATTAAACATCAAATCACACACAGATTTATTGTTGAACAAACGAATACACTGATGCAACATGGTGAGAAGTGTTTTTTGTAAGAGCGCATTTTCTCTTTCAACCAAAGCAGTAAATTCACTTTAGCATGAAATAATTTTCATTTACTGCATATTAATACATCAACTCACACTCATGTCATCAGTCTTGTTTTACCACGAATATTCAAATATCAATTAGCCAAATATTCAATTCGAGAAAGCTCCTCCGTGGTGAATCAATCCCATCAATGGTAAAATATTTAAGTCATAATCCATCATACATTTATACACCAACGATCGGGAATGATAAACTTGATGTAACACTTTTCGATGATTTCGACTTCCAAAATGCGTACATACATACAGACATAATTCAGCACAATCAATTTAATTAAGAACAACTGCTGATATCCGTGCAATAAAGTCTTTTATCCCCAGTGTGATATGTAGACGTGGCGAAGACTCAATAAAGGGAGGCATTGTTGGTTCAGTAGAGCATGTTTTCTTGTTACTGGATTTACTTATTTAGAACAAAATCAGTCAGTATTGGCTTACCGTAAGTACAACTGCCTGTATTCCTGGCTTGGTAACAGTTTATTTCATTCATATTCTATCAAGGGTATCTACATTTTAAAAAATATTCTTTAGTTTTAACAGATTCGAGTATTCTCCGAGATAAAGCGTCCTTGTAGAATGTATATCTATTGTATATTTTATTTATAAATTTTGGGAACAAGCAAATATGTGTAAGTGAAGATACACTTCGGCGGTTTAACGGGTGCGATTTATTTGATATTTATGCTTTACCATTCTGGGAAATCTGGATACGAAACATGAATGTCTTTAAAGATTTTCGTTTGTTTTAGATATTGCTCTCCTAGACTGTGTATCAACTCAGTATTCTCGCCATCAGCTAATTACGATTAGAACATTGATATAATCAAACGCATATATGTTACCCTAATGCACTTAATTTAATAGTCATTTGGAAAAGAAGATATGTTTTGAAGTCAATACCCATGGATATTACCTTTCTCACATACTTTGAAATATATGTTCATTTATGCAGGGTAGCTAACCTGGTGAAGCATAATTTTCTAAGGGTGGATATTTGTAAATACTTGTACGATTTCATTCACGGATTTTAAATAAGGTGGATAAAAAGTGTTATGCTTAAATAGATTAAAATTCATGAGACTGAAATTCAAAAGTTGCACATTTATTAACATAGGATAATTGCATTTTGATGCCCCATTTCTTTTTCAACTGAACGTATGCATCTCTGACGGAGGTACTAAAGACAATGATGCGTTTAATAAGCAAATGTATCAAACTGTTCATTCTCTGTTTCTGATACAGTATAAACAGGAACATTGTGCGAGGTTAAATAACATTGCATAATGAATCATGATGAATAAATAATGAAAAAGTAGTCCAAATAATAGGGAATATTAAGAGCATACCTTAACTTGGATAATGGAAAAAATACTAATTTATCCAGTTAATTTATATACGTGATTAACCTCCTTTCATATTAAAACATGAAGTGAAAACCGTCGTTTGTGCGCAGCGTGTGACTCGCTCATTGCAAATACAAAAGAATTACGGTTTGTTTCCAATGGTTAGGAAAATGCTATATGTTTTCCAACACTAAATATAATCATACTGATCTAAGCTGTATTCTATATATCAAGCGAGTAGTTTGATATATGGAAAAGAGTTGAAGGTGTAACGTCTCAGAGGTACAATATGTTATTATTATTCTATTTCATGTATTGAGGTTTAAATCTCACATTTGAAATATGTGTGTGTGTGTGTGTGAGAACATGCGTCTGTGGGTATTTTGGGTTGTATCTGTGTGCGTTTCCGTGTTTGTGTGTGTTTGTACATATATATATTAATAACGAAATTATCTACAGCAAACTTCTAGTGGTTTCAAACGTGTAATATTAAGACGTCCAAAGAAAATGTTAAACATTCTCACTGATACAATGGAAAATAATCTTTAACTGTTTTAATAGAAATATTCGAGTCTTTTAACTGGAAAATCTATAATCTCATCCGACATTATTTTGTGTATCTGAACACTTACAAGAGAAATATAGTAGATGTAATTGTTATCGTTCTTAAAATAAATAATGAATCATTTCAATTTCATGTAGATTCTGTGAAAAGATTTCCCATAGATAATTAGATAGTAATTTAATTACAGCTTACAAAGTAGTCTGTATGAAAAAATAAATTTATTATGCATGAATGGCGCATTATACAAGCGTTTGAAAAAGTGTTAATGTTCGATGTTTAGAGATAAATCTTAAATTTAATCCTAATGTAATTGATGCATAGAAACTAATGAAGCAATCAATAAATGAAAATATGAAGAGAATAAACGTAACTGTCTCTATACGGCACAGGTGAGGTACTGATATATTCAGAATAGTAATTCAATACAACTGCAAATTTGAAGAATACGAAGTTACATAACAAATCTAGATTAAGATGTAGCTTATTTTGCATCTAATGTTACGCCAGAAACCAATGTTCTCACTACATATATATATATTTTCCATTCTGGTATATGATATTGATACGTATATTAATGAATACTTATATTTATATAAGTAATAATTTTAAATATCTGTTTACATCTGGAAATATGACGTTTAAAGCACGTTCACTGTCTCGGCAGTAGTATGGAGATAATTACCACTGGATTTACTTCAGGAATTTCTTCGTGTACATCGCGTATATAACATATAAGGGAAAGTGAAAATGGAAGTCACGAGATTCTTCCTTAACCTCTTCGACTATTTCAATCCATCATACATCGATCCCTCACGAGAAAGATTCTCTACAACTCGATGTGGTACATCATTCGTGTAGATATGCTTCCTCAGGTGACATTTCAAAATGTAACTCGCTAATTAAACTCGGTTTCGTTTATTGCATTTTGATTATAACATATTTCTTAATTTGCCTGCAGCTAGTGGCGGACTGGGGGGGGGATCAACATATAGAATGACATAGAATGAAGTACGGTTCTTTTAACAAGTAACGAATCATAAATAAAATATGTATATAACGACCAATATATATATATATATATATATATATATATATATATATAACATATATAATTAACAATTTATTAACGTACTAGGTATACTTTTAATAAAAACATTAAAATGATTAGACAACCATGTACTATGTGAAGAGACAAAACACAAAGACGATTGGCTAACTATTGTTTTCACACACACATAGCCCGTGGAAACAGTGGGCGTCCCACCCCCTTAGGTACAGTAAATTAGACATCCACACAAGTAGATTTATGACCGTACATCAACTGCCCCAAGTCTCAGCATCTCTTATATGAGTATATATTTATATATTCACATAGGCATACATACCTATGTGCATGCATACATACACGCATACATACACGCATCATACCTACGTGCTGTTATCGACCTCACGGCCACACAGGCATACACACTCACACCGACAGATATATATGGATATACAGACGCACTCTCTATAATTATAACATAGGAATTCAACTTTCGGAACTTCAACTCTCGCAACCAGACAAAAAGAACAACTTCACAACGCCCCATACAGGACCAAACACCCCTACAACTCATTCCAACATAAACACCCACACAACAATACTCCCACAATAACAACCCTAACACTGAGAACCCCTTCCAACCTAATTACAAAAAACAATATTTTTAGACAGAGTAGAGTGACACAGGAACACACGTTGGAACATAACTTACGGGAGAAACCCAAAATAATCAATTTATCTCAGAAAACTCTCTCCACAACAAAAATCTATATTTTAGCTAAAGGTTTAAAATATATACCCACCCCATGTAGACCCAATTCCAATGAAATTAAAGATAATATTGCAGAAGTTTGTAGAAAAGTTCGATTTACAGAAGCATTATTCAACTACAGCAATAATGACGAATCACTAGTGAAACACAAAATTAATTATCTACCATCCAAATGAAGGAATAAAACACTAAACGACTTCTGCAACCGTATCCAGAATTTTCCTCACACTATCTATAAATCAAAAATTGTACCTAACTTCAACAACCAACAATGGAAGCGCCTATTACAGCTATAAAAAATGACAAAGTCCTGACAATCAAAGAAGCAGACAAAGGTAGTGCTGTAGTCCTGGTGGACACAGAATACTATAAAAACCTAGCATTGTCCATACTAGAAAATGACTCCTTTTATGAAAACTTTGCAAATTATAGGCAGCAAAAAACATTAAAAGCTGTTGCATCTCTAATACTGAAACATGGAAAAGGCCGCACAGAAAAAGAAAAAGCTATATCACAAACTTTAAATGCAAACCAAGTTTTTTCTATGGCCCCCCTAAAATCTAAGAGATTCAAATAATTACTAATGCCTGCAAATTAAATCAAGGTCTACACAAAAATATCCCAACACCAGAAGACTTAACATTAAGGCCTATTATATTGGGCCCATCCTGTGAAACACACTATTGGACATACTATGTTACTATGTTGAACTATTCTTAATGTTTTTAATGTTGATTTGTGTTGCACGTTTGATTCCATGCTCTATGATTTGTTCTCGGTACTGTTTGTCAATGACAGAAAATCCAATCACACCAGAGCAGAGATGATGCAATATCGGTAAAAGAATTTGAGAAATTTGAAAAGAAAATATAAACCGGTCATTTCTCCCAAAACAATGTCAGTATACAAAATTTTATAACATTTTCCTAAGATGTGGATTTTAATATATTTTTAACCATGTAATAGAAGTCTTCTGAAGTTTTTTCATTCTATTTTGTTTAATATACATATACATATACATATATATATATATATATATATATATATATATATATATATATATATATATATATATATATATATATATATATATATATATATATATACATATATATATATATACATATATATATATATATATATATATATATATATATATATATATATATATATATATGGGAGAATGTACGAAAAAAAACAACAACAAGCGAGGACAGGTGGTGTAAACAACAAAAGGATGTATTAGTTTGACGCTCGGGAATACAGAAAGTCTTTAACGTTTCGAGCTACGCTCTTCAACAGAAAGAATACGGAGACAAGAAGAAAAACACGGAGAAAAAAAATTGAATGGTGTTTGGTCAGCGATTAATCATATATCTATATATGATTAGAGAATTGATTTTATGATACTGGAGAATTACTTTCACGATTATACATTTATATTCCTTACTCCTTCCTTATGCGAAAAGGATATTTCTCCTACAACTGATAGCGTCCAGAATGTATTAATCCTGATACCACATGCAATTTATAAATCAGGATACTCCATACATATATAGTGGTTAGAGCGTCGAGCTTACGACTGTGAGGTTGAGAGTTAGAATCCCGGTCTTGAGCAAGACACTTTATTTCACGTTGTTCCAGTTCACTCAGCTGTAGAAATGACTTGTGACGTCACAGGTGCCAAGCTGTATCGGCCTTTGCATTTCCCTTGGATTTCACTGGTGGCGTGGAGAGGGGAGGCCGGCATGTATAGGCGACTGCTGGTCTTCTATAAACAACCTTGCCCGAACTTGTGCTTAGGTGGGTAACTTTCTAGGTGCAATCCCATGGTCAGTCATAAACGAAGGGGGTCTCAGTCATGTGTGTATGTATATATATGTATGTTTGTAAGTATGTATTTATGTATGTATGTATGTATGCATGTACGTATATGTACATGTATAAATGGTGTAAGCCATTTCTCCTAAACGAAAATGCTAAGTTTTTTTTCTGTTTTCACCTGGTAAAGTAGCTCATACGGCTATAATTATTAATTAACATCTCTGTGGCTTAGTAGTTAGGGTGTCAGCACCATGATTGTAAGATTATGGTTTCGATTCCTGGACCGGAGACGCATCATGTTCTTGAGCAAGACACTTCATTTCGCGTTGCTCCAGTCCACTCAGTCCACTCCAGTCCACTCAGCTGGCAAAAATGAGTAACGCTGCGATGGACTGACGTCCCGTCCAGCTGCAGAATGCATGCGCCATTGAAACCGGGCCCATGACCCTTACTAGGCTTTAAAATGGCGCATTTATTGTTTTTTTTTTTATGGGAAGAGCAGCGATGGAAGAAGATATCTAAACAGCGTGTATTTTTTATCACAATCTGTTTATGTTTTGAAAAAAGCATCGCAAACGAAGAGCTGGCAGAATAATTAGTACACTGGGTATAATGTTTAGTAGCGTTTCGCCCGTCATCACGTTCTGCGTTCAAATTCCATTGACATCGAGTTTGCCTTTCATACTTCCTAGTCAATAAAATAAATACCAGTCAAGTACTTATTCTAATCGACTCACCCCCTCCCGTGAGATTGATAACCTTCTGCCAAAAGTTGAAAACAATTTTTAAAAGTGACAAAAATTTACGCAATTACTAACTAGGTTCACAATCATGTGTATTACAATCAATACGCTAGATATATTTATAATATTGAATGCAGCTAAATGTATGCTATTAAAATTTGAAATATACGACATAAAATACTGTTATCAAGGCTATATAATATGAAATATAAATGAAACTTCTGCAATATCTCGTAAGTTCGTCGATTTTAATCACATTGAAATAACAAATGTCATTATTAGATTTGTATCCACAAGCAAAATGACACCTGTATTTATATTACAAAAGTTATATATGTAACAGTGTGAAATAGATTGTAGATAAACACTTGGGGTATATATTCTGTCAATTTAATTGATTGAAGATTAAGTACGTACAGCAATGACAAACAGAATTATACGTTTATTAACATAACCAGCTCTCGGTGAAATGCTGTTCACAATGGAGTGAAATATTTACAAGAATAGGTGAGATGATTACAGAATTGATTTTATGATAGTAGAGAATTACTTTCACGATAATACATTTATATTCCTTTCTCCTTCCTTGGCCGATTGACATTTTTATGCGAAAAAAGATGATTTCTCCTACAACTAATAGCATTCAGAATTTATTAATCCTGTTCATACCACATGCAATTTCTAAATCAGGATACTCCATACTACTACTAATAATAATAATAATAGTAATAATAATAATAATAATAATAATAATAATAATAATAATAATAATAATAATGACAATGATAATAATAATAACGCAATACCACAGATTTGATTGTCACGTTTTGATGTGTTATCTTGTACGTTTTGTCTTCGTATAAAAGATGATCTAAAGCAAATGTTCTGGTCAATACCACAGGTGTGTCTTGTTCTTGCCATACTGGGGAATCCCCTTGAGTAATTTTTGGTCTAATGAATCAACCCCAGTACTCTTCTTTTAAGCCTGGTATTTATTCTGTCAATGTGTATGCCGAACCGCTAAGTTACGGGGATGTAAACACACCGACACCGATTGTCAAGCAGTGGGGAGGGACAAACACACAAACACGTACACACGAGCATGCATACATGCACACACACATACATACACAAACACATGCATAACCTTCGTTGATAGATAGTATGCTCCTTTATGCTGCTTAATTATCCGTAGTTTTTCACCAGAGCCACTGCAGAAAGTGAAGCTGCATTTCTAAACAAAATAAGCCGATGAGCTACTCGATAGAATCGGCCGATATCTAGATTATACTTGCGTGGACTTACAGGTGTTTCGAAACTGTCGTTACCCAGCAAAGAGTGGCCATTGAGTAAATAACCGCAGAAGAGTCTATTCATTTAGGGAAGTCGTAGTTGATGGAAATTCCATGAATGGTGAGTTTGCTGAAAACAGGACCCTATTCATAGCAGTATAGGACTAGAGAACACTGCAAGTCACTTCTAGTCTTCGAAAAGAAAGACATCTATAAGCAGAGAAAGTAGAATAGAGAGTTTCGTCGCTAAAAGATACCCGTGTTCTTATTCTCAGTTTCCTACTAATAAGGTCGATATAAAATACGAACATATGAGTTGTTTAAGCCCAACCGTCTTACTATTAGAGGACTGGGAACAAAAAACCGCTGAAATGCGTCTGGAAAGCCAGACGTTCGGTTTTGGTCGTCGTCTTATCAAAAACTGCAGCAGCGTCAGAAAAATATTTTTATGAGACTGTGCCTGACAAGGGCCAATCATGTCTGCACATCTAAAATCCGCAGCAGCTGGTTGATGGATGACTAAGATAGAATCTCAAGTTACCCAAGTGCTGGCCTGACGAAATGCATGGCTAAAACTTCACTGGTCATCTTCAAAGCTTGACGTGTCTGACGTATTAACGCATTTAGGTGGATGCCTGCAAGCAGAAATCGACACAGAATGTTCGTGTTTCAGTTAAAAAAAAGGAAACTATTCAGTACCTCCATTTACTTTAGCGATTTACCCTGTGATACCACAGGCATAAGATACATTAAACCTAACTAATCAGTGACTAACCGTGTGACTAGAACGATTCATTCAGGTAGCCAATTCCTTTGAAAACTGAGTAGATTTTGCTTTATGCAGCGAAAACGATATGGTAATGGTAGCAATAACAACTTTAATATGATGATGGTGATGATGATGATGATGATGATGATGATGATGATGATGATGATGATGATGATGACGATAACAACGTCAACGACATCAAAAATCATTATTATGCCGCCATATACGGGCGAAAACCCACTGAACAGGCTGTGTCAAATCACCTTACAACAAGGTCACCTTGCATCATATTCTGTCTATTCCGCATCTATTTTGCGGGAAGTTATGAACAAACAAATCATCATCGATCCATGTATTTGGATGGCGTATCTCCTATAGCTCATTCTTTAAGTAAACCATTTCGTGTTGTTTTTATCGATGATTGTGTATTTACACAAGCAGCGAAGTTTAACATTGACCTGCACCGTTCTTGAAAATTTCTAATATAGTTGATCTCTGATATTTGTTCATTCCTTCACTTGTTTGTGTTTTGTTTTCTTTTTTCTTTCCTATGGTTCCCGTTAGCTGCATATGTTTTTCAATGATGTTGCGGTATTGCTGAGATGAGGCTTAGTGTTATCACTCTCCTACAGCGTTAACGGTAGGCAAGTATATCGTTCCTTTGTCCAGTTGCAATCAATGGTGTTTGCTGTTGTAGATTCTTTTGATGTATCGCAATTTCTGACGTCCAATTTTAATGTCGGATGCGGCTTTGAGAGAGTTTGTCAAGCTCCTGGTTAAGTCCAAAAATAAACAATGAGGCGATTTTCTCGGGCATCAACACATTTGTACATTGAAAACTAGTCCCTTTGATCTATAGTTGTTTTGGGTTTTTTTTCTTTTTTCTTTTTTTTTACACATCTTCTGGAGTGTAACCTCATAAAACAATCTTAATCTCCTAAGGGTAGCATTTGACACTATATCAGCAGTATAAATAACTCCTTTCGATATACATTGCATTGTACTGTTTTGAAATTCTTTGTGCTTATGAGAAATAAGAAGCTACTCTATACTGTGATAATCCAAGCCAAATTCACATGACATATAATTACATAGACGCTGAAAACTTACCCAAATTGCAACACGAGAATAATTGCAAAACAGGGTCACATATTATGTCTTTAATGGCAAATCATATGCTACTCTGATCCATACCGTTGTGTAACCAAATTAAGAGGTGTGCATTTTAATCCCCAGCCTAGATTTTTTTATGTGAACGTTATTTTGTCATATCCTCAACTTCTCCTAACAGAAGTAACTCCCTTCATTGGGTCAGCGTTAGCTATACGCGATTGCTCATTGGTGAAAATACTCATGCAAGTGGCAAAGCGTAAATATATTACTTCTTGTCCTTCTTATTGTGAGATGATTTGTAAAAACGCTAGAATTTAAGGCCTTTGATAGATTTTTTTTCAGTTACTAGAGAGTTCTGTAAGAAATCTAAACCTGGACGTGTGTTTTTTTCAAACTTTTTTTGTTGAAACTCGGCTACTAGAGAAGATGTGGAGCAAATCTTGTGTATGTCTGTGTGAATGAGTGTGCGTTTGTCGTTCTGTCTCTGTGGGTAAATATGACATCAGTTTAAAATAATTCAATTCTTTTAACATAAGACAAATTATCTATAAATGGAGCCAAAAAAAACGGCATGGACAAGAAATCAGCAACACGAACTACGACAGCGGCAATATAAACGAAAATCAGCAACCAAGACATGAAAAGGAAAAACGCCCTCAACATCAACAACAATATCAACAATGACTTCAAATGTTGGTACAAAGTCGGCAACTTCAGTGAAGAAGGTAAGTTTATTACATCGAATTGGAACGTATTTTATTGAGCCCGAAAGAATGAAAGGTAGAGTGGAGCACTGTGAAATTTAATAATGATAATAGTAACAACAACAACAACAACAATAATAATATAATAATAATAATAAGAAGAAGAAGAAGAAGAAGAAGAAGAATTCCTGGATTTCACCCAGGCAGCCCGGGTTCAATTCTCAGCATGGGAACGTTAATTATACCCGGATGCAGTACTAGGCAGTGGCTCTCATGGCTTCTGATCTTAATTGATTGGAAGTGTTATGTATATTGTTTTGTCTTGGTATAAAAGATGGTCTACAGGAAATATTCTGCTGAATACCAAAGATTTGCTTGTCAGTTGTTTGACCTTGACCAGTTGAGCATGTGCCTTGGTGGTTGACGATATGTGCATCTCTGATCATGAGCAGAAGTAGTGGGGGAGCATCATAGCCATGTGTTGAGAGGAATTCTTTGGAGTTTGAATAATTCACCTTTGGAAACATGGGTGTTTTGCTCAACATCCTTAGACAAACCTTATTCAGGGACCTCTTGAGTGGGATGGGCAACTTGACCTGAAGAAAATTCTAAGTGCGAGGTCATGCGCTGTTTATCTTGATATGAAATCACCATATCGCGCACATATGGTTGTGATGCATGTGCCTGGTGTACACTTATCAGACGGGTAATCATGATGGGTATATTGGGCTTCGTATATTTTACCCCAGTGTCACTTTGATGGCATGCACTGCCCTATCATTCAATAATAATAATAATAATAATAATAATAATAATAATAATAATAATAATAATAATAATAATAATAATAATGATGTGTTGGAACAACGCTGACAATTTTGTAGGAGGAGCAAGTTAATGTATGTTGACTCCAGTATTTGACTAGTGTCTATTTTATGAACCCCAAAACGTTGAAATGCAAAGTCGTATGCTGCTGCATTTGAACTCAGAACGTAAAATCGAAAGAATTGTTACTAAGCGTATTATCCAGCACAAATAACATCGATTATAGCTAATATAATCATTTCAAAATAAACAGTGGTAAACATGCAAACGAAACCTGTATAGGCTGCCTAGATTTGAAATACAGAAAATTCATTTGTATTTGTTACATAAACTGGCACAATAAATTACAGCTTGTGAAATTCCATATTTATAGGAACAGCTAAAATGACAACCGGCATTAAAATGATCACAATTCTTAATACAAGTCTGAAACTTACTTCTCAATTCAACGAGAAAGGATATAATCGCAAGCGTGAGGATTATTATGCTTCCATGCCACTGCATAATTTATAACTATGTCCTATACATTTAACATCTCGAGAGAATACACTATTTATCATGCAATGTGATTAACAAGGTAGTGAATAATCAAAAGCAGTAACCATATTATCAGTAACTGTTAACGTCGCGTTTACAGGAGAGAACGTCTGCACATTTACTACACAGGAATAAAGTTTTCTTATTTCCAATCTAGAAGGGTATGATTAAAGAAAGGTAGAGGGATATGAAAAGAGTAAAAGAGAGGGAAATATATTAAAGTTATATGAGAACTGCAAAGTGTCAATCTACTGTGCTTTTTCTGGCAGTCCTGTGAATACAAAGAGCACTTAAGAGTGTTCTTCTACTAGAAAGCATTGAATAAAACGAAGTACTTATAGAGAAGTTCATCATAGGGCTTTCAGGTTATCAGAGATTAGCTTCAGGTCGAATAAAAACAGACGTCCAGATATTTTTGAATAAGAACGTCCAGATAAAATGATGACTCAAAATCGACGTATCTATTTTGAGAAAACTGAACATACACAGATGCAGAATTATGGGATTGAACTCGGGGACATTGCGATAATAATAGCAGCAACAGCAATAATCAAAACGGACACAAAAAAACATATAGCCAAAACAACAGTTTTTCACATACAAAGAATAAACAGATATATAGCTCTATTATGTACTGAAGACATGTAATTTACAGTATATAGGATTCTGTAAACAAATGAAATCACATTAACAATAAATAAAATACTGTTTATAACTAAGACAGTTCCGGACTAGATAACAAATTATAGAGTGAAAAATAAAACGCTCCCTAAGGAAACAGGAAATAAAGTAAATTAAAATTACCTAATAAATATAACCAATCAAAATAACTGAATCCGTATCAACACTGAGTCGTTAAGTAGATGATAGGGATATAATTCAGGCTCCAATAAGTGTAGCTAATATTTATTTTATAACATCTTTGTATTGATTGAATAGATATTGTTTATAAAAATAACATGGTGTGATGATAACATACAATATTCACATAAACAAAACAATAGGAAAAAAAATAATGATAACTCGATTTTGCATCGCATAAACAATCACGACTAAAACACAGCTCAACTAAAATAGAATAAAATAAAGAAATAACAACATGAAAAAGATTAAGTGCACTAAGGAAACGTGACACAATTTTACACCTATTTCCTCAAGTCTACTTATATTTACTTTGCATTCGCTTTTTTCCAAGAGGCATTTAACGGAATGAATTAAAATAATTGACAATAGAATAACTATGGCAGTAACTTGGTATAGCCGATTTGTTATAACAATATTAGTATTTCTTAGCAGTTACGAGACACAATCATTGAACTTGATTCGTTATTTGTCTTTTTTTTATGCGTACATATATTTGCTCAGTTTAATATAAATTACATTTCTGTACATGCCCTTTTGCCAACGATATATTTACGACGCCGAGGTACAAAATATTCACCATTGTTTTTTTTTTGTTTGTTTTTTTTAAACTACGTTCATGTTACCAGTCATTTCTCTTTCCTTGTTTTTCTCTATCTTCTTTGCATACGGTAAATTGAATACTATAAAACTGTATATTACGAGTTTATTACATGTTACATTCGCTGTTGCTAATTGAGACCATGTTAAACAGGGGACAATTGTCAACTTCCCATACGTCACATTTAAAGTGAAAATTTTCTATACTTTATCTATCTATCTATCTATCTATCTATCTATCTATCTATCGATCTATTTATTTATCTATCTGTCTATCTATCTATCTATCCATCTATCTATGTTTCTATCTCCATATCTATCTATTTATCTATTTATCCATCAATAGATAGATAGATACATACATACATACATATATATATATATATATATATATATATATATATATATATATATATATATATATATATATATATACATATGAAGGTTATGTGTTTGTGTGAGTGTATGCCGTGTATTTTCTACTGGGGGCATCTGTCATAATCTTATGTGGGCAGAACATTATACGTTTATTTATTATTCCATGAGGTATTCATTGAATGCTCAATTAAAATAATTTAATTGACGAGTTCCAAAAGGAAAACTTTGCGGTGTTATTAGTATACTATTCCTACATAATGGAAACACAGAACAATATCGTTACAATAACTTCACGTTCTATTATTTATAAATAAAACGTCTGTATATTTCCTAATTTCTACCCTCCTTCTTATAAGAGTTTGGTAATCAGGAAGCCTTTAGCTAAAATACATAACATTTTGTAAATGTATCTATGTAACCTCCATTACATTTCGATGCTAGGAATACATTCATATTGACTAACTTGCGTCAACGTAGGTGGTTATTAATCAATAATTTTCATTATGGTAATTTCTTGATTCAAATTACATTTTAGCAAAGCAATGCTCAATTATCTTCAATTGATACTATTAAAAACATAACATATGGTTTTCAAAGGTAGCATTGAATACATAAATAATAGCGGTACTCCCCTGTGCCTACTACGTCAAATTATTCTATTTATATGGTGAAGAAAACGTTTCCTTCATGCAAAATGAAAGCAGAGGTGAGAATACAATGTTGACCGTATGAGTCTATGTCAGTACCGTTTCTGTAGCTGTCACATTTCCACCTGAAGAACGTCTGATTAACCATTACACCTGACAATTATATTTGATATCAAATTAAATCTTAGTACCTTGACACGTTATCCCGTTATCTTTGTGGATGGGTATTAATTGCTACAATATTTGGCTTTTATCTCCACAAGTAAGTTGCAAATTTTAATTAAACTTCTTCAGGCACAATATTACCAACCTGACTGACAATACCTATACACTTACGTACATACATACATACATGCATACATACATACAGATCTGAATGTAAAGCATTCACCATACCAAAAAAAAATTACTGTGCATGGGTATGTTGCCCGGAAGCTTGAAGAAAACAGCAGAATTGACACGACGACAAGACAACTAAATCACATCATACTTTGAAAGATATGTGTTTGCAATCCAGGAACAAATGATATCCACAAAGTACCTGGTGAACAACAGAGACAGTGGCGCTCTTGTAATACGAATTTGTAAACGCATAAGTAGGCCATGTCATGTTTCTGTAGAAGATATCACGCATGTGATTATCAGCTGTTCTAAAATGTCGTCACGGTACTACCTCCCTATGAAAAACGATGTTGTTGCTAAAACAATTTGCAATGTCATCCGCTAAAAGGACTATACCTCTATTATGGAGCGCATTTAGAAACACCAACTCAAGGCAAAACTTCTGTCAAATGTAAGCATAACAGGCTGGATATTGTTGTTTGGGACAAAAAGGTAAAGGTATGTACCATCATAGAGGTCAGCTGCCCTACAGATATAAATATCTCCTTGAAAATCAAAGAAAAAGAAGATATCTGTAGACAACTGCTTCGAAACCTCCAGCTTTATATCCAGGCTATGAATTCATATACATACCAATAATAATTGGAACACTAGGGTTCATTAGTAAATGCTTAAACGAGGATCTGGATAAACTGCACTTTCGGACAAAGAAATCGACCGCCTAATTCGTACATTATAAGTGCAACATGTCAGTGGAACAGTAAAAATATGCAACACTTTTCTCAAGTTCCATATGTGAATTTATCTGTGTTAACTACATCGCAAAGTGAAGACTTATATTTTCGTTGGAGACCGGTTCCCTGCTCAGTAGAACGACTATGATAATTAAATATGAGAAGAGACATACATACATATATACATGCATACATAGATACATTCATACATACATACATGCATGCATACATACATACATACATACATACATACATACATACATACATACATACATCCTAGGCTTCTGAAAGCCAAAAAGGAGAAGGATAATTCGAAGTCTACAGATCCAATCCCTCACTTGAACAGTAAAAATTTGTAACATTTTCCAGAAATTTATCATCTACATATATGAACATGTCTAGATATGCAATTATAAGCATGGAAATGCATACATAAAACAAAACATAGAAATATGTACATATACAGACATACATACAAACAAAATACCCTGTTCTTGATGTTGAAATTCTAATGAAGGACCCTTGAATCTAGATTCGAAACCGATTCTTTCTCTATTCGCAAGAAATCTTGAAATAAAACTAATCAGTGGCACATATATACGTGCATACATGCACATGATATATTTGGACGAAACATTTGACTTCTCTGTTAAAAGTCTTCAAATATATGATAAATTTGACATCACTAATTCTGTTTCACTTTCATACTGAAATAAATTTGTGATTGCATATTTAGCGCTCTCTATCAAATGTAAAGATGTATTTATGTGTCTTATTTTTGTCCTTTTCCTCACTTTTCCCATTACACCATTATATTTATGCCAAATGAAGTAAGCATCTGTAAAATATTTCAGAAGAATGTGCCACACACAAAAACGATTCCATTCATTTAGACGGCATATTCGTCTCTACCCTGTAAGCATTCTTTTCTCAGAGTATTTTTTCCACAGACACTCCGCCGTTTTCGTTACTCCATTATACCCTTTCCTGAATTTAATGTAAGTTCAGTCATCTCACAATGAGACAATTCAGCATAAACATTCTGTAATATGGCTAAAGCAGAAAGCGGTGAGCTAGCAGAATAGTTAGTACACGGGGCAAAGTGCTGAGCGGTAGTTCGTCCGTCTTTGCGTTCTAAGATCAAATCCCACTGATGTCGACTTTACCTTTTATACTCCCTGAGTCGATAAATTATGCAACAGTTTAGCATTGTCGTAAATCTAATCGATTAACCCAGCCCATGAAACGCTGGCCCTGTGCCACATTTTAAACCAGTATTACTAAAAGAGGAAGAGATCCATTATTTCTTGCAAACGAATGCCATATTGTAGTTAGATGATGTAGAGGTCACTTCATCGTGTTCCAATATCTTGCGTCGTTTACCTCTAATATTTATATAGGCATATGACTCTTCATTCTATTCTTACAAAGCAGATAGTTCACAGCTTCATTGATCAGAGTTTCTTACCAACCTGTGTCATTTTTCTATATAAAAACACACAGAAGATAAGTACATAACAAAGGAATGAAACTCAAGATTAGAACGAATGACATACTGGTGTGTGGCATTTTAAACAATGGATATTTTGATAAACTTATCTAAATTATGTGCAATAAATATGTCCCAGGAAATTCACACGTAGACATGAATAATATTATCGAAAATATATTAAAATGAAATTGTAAGAAAGTATAAAATAAATATTTTGAATTGTATGCAGTATGAAAGTAAGCCAATAATCATATTGCTCCGGATCGGGGATTATCCAATAATTTTTTGCCAGTTTATTTGTCTCTTTGTCTTTTCTCCTGGTGCTGTATGGATACGTGATATGGTTTTAGAGTCAAGTTTTGACTGCTATCTCTAGCAAGGTGGTATATTTTAGATACCCTTAATTATGATTTTAATAATAATTCTCTCTCTCTAGATATATATATATATATATATACACTTTTACTTGTTTCAGTCATTTGACTGTGGCCATGCTGGAGCACTACCTTTAGTCGAGGAAATCGAACCCACGATTTATTCTTTGGAAGCCTAGTAATTATTCTATCGGTCTTTCTTGCCGAACGGCAAAGTTACGGGGACGTAAACACACTAGCATCTGTTGTCAAGCGATGTTGGGGAGGGAGGCAAACACAGACACGCAATCATATACACAAACATACATATACACATATATACGACGGGCTTCTTTCAGTTTCCATCTATCAAATCCACTCACAAGACTTTGGTCGGCCCCAAGGTACCACGCAGTGGGACTGAACCCGGAAACATGTGGTTGGTAGGCAAGCTACTTACCACACAGCCACTCCGACAATGAAGACATAAGAGCGAAGAGAGAGCGAGGGAGCGAGAGAGAGAGCGAGAGAGAGAGAGAGAGATAGAGAGAGATTGAGGGAGAGAGAGAGATTGAGAGAGAGAGAGAGATTGAGAGAGAGAGAGAGATTGAGAGAGAGAAATTGAGAGAGAGCGAGAGAGAGAGAGAGAGATAGAGAGAGATTGAGGGAGAGAGAGAGATTGAGAGAGAGAGAGAGATTGAGAGAGAGAGAGAGATTGAGAGAGAGAAATTGAGAGAGAGAGAGAGATATTGAGAGAGTGAGAGATATTGAGAGAGAGAGATATTGAGAGAGAGATATTGAGAGAGAGATATATATTAAGAGAGAGAGTAAAAGTCTAATATCCAGCATCTAATAATGCAGATGTGCAAACGTTTACGTGATATTAATTTGAAGCTGAGGGCTGTGAGCTGACAGAATCGTTAGCATTCCGAGTTAAATGCTTAGCAGCGCTTCGTCTGTCCCTGCATTTTCAGATCAAATTCCACGGGAGTCGACGTTGCCTATCAACATTTCGGGATAGAAGAAATAGGTACCAGTCGAACACTCGGTTTCATGTAATCGATTTACCACCACCAGCAAATTATTTGCTATTCTGCCGAACTTTGAAACCAATATTAATGTGAAGCTGATCAAATTGTTACTATATATAGGCGTGGCAGCTTGGTTCCCAACCACATGGTTCTGGGTTCAATCTCACTGCGTGCGCACCTTGGACAATTGATTTCTACTATAGCACCGAGCCGACAAAAGCCTTAGGGATAGATTTAGTAGACTGAAAGAGGCCTATCGTATATATATATATATATATATATATATATATATATATATATATATATATATATATATATATAAATATAATTAAGGGATCAGCAAATATTTGCTTCACCATATACCGAAGTTCAGAAATAGCAGCTAAAAAAGCTGAGAATCCCACAGATAGCATCACTTGTAACTCACAGAGGCAAAAACAAGAAGAAAAAACAATGAAAACATTCCACAACGACACAGGCATACAGACCTGTGTCGGTGTGGAATGTTACTAGTCCATTGCTTACACAGTTTGCTAGCATAGTCAAATTTACTACTGGAATACAGTACTGATGAAGGAAATTGATTATTATCAATCATGATCTAGAAACGCGTTTACTGTTAAACATCGGAATTGGTTAGTTTTCATTGTTTTTGCCTCTGTGAGTTACAAGTGATGCTATCTGTGGGATTCTCAGCTTTTTTAGCTGCTATTTCTGAACTTCGGTATATGGTGAAGCAAATATTTGCTGATCCCTTAATTATATTTATAAATATATATGAGCTTTTAAATAAGTTCTCCGCCAATAATGGTGCTTTCATACCGATGGGCTTGGTAAAAATTGTTAATTGTTAATTGATTTATTAATTAATAAATTGATAATCCTTTACCCTTTTAATTTGTATATATATATATATGTGTGTGTGTGTGTGTGTGTGTGTGTGTGTGTGTGTGTGTGTGCGTGTGTGTGTGTTTCTCTGTGTGTGTGTGTCTGTGTGTGTGTGTGTTTCTGTGTGTGTGTGTTTCTGTGTGTGTGTGTGTGTGTGTGTAAAGAGATAGATAGATAGATAGATAGATAGATAGATAGATAGATAGATAGATAGATAGATAGATAGATAGATGTTTGTGTCTGTGTGTGTGTGCGTCTGTGTCTGTGTGTGTCTGCACAGAGTGAAAATGTAGACAGATCATCTAAAGTACAACTTATTAGAGTTTCAATAATTATCCCTGCATCAAGATATGGAACAATTGCCAATTGGTAATTGAGACACACTCACTATAAGAGGCAATAATTTCTATGGCACATCATTCTCAACAAGTGATGTCATTGAGGACAGGCTTATCGTCTGAAAGTCGTTGACACATCTTTTTGTCTTGAGGGTATCCACAGTACCATAATTAATCATCAGTCTATGGATATAAACGTATGTAACAAGTGTAAAACGCGGTTTGGGGAAAGCTAATATACACGAATGTAAATAGAAATGATCTCAGGGAAATAATCCCGAGAGGCGAGAAGCTGGTAAATGAATAACATAATCAGATACATGCATATCACCTTCCATACATGTACATCATAATTCATTGAATTGTCAAAATTAATTCTGCTGCTAGATGATGTGTCACAATTAGCAAATGGAAACTGAGTCCAGCTCCATACGACAAAGCGAGATATTCTCAACAATCAACAATTTTCGTCGACTAAATTAATTAAGTAACATTATATGCTATATTAGATTTATTAGAACAATGAATGCTTATTGAGAAATCTTATACCATTCTTAACTAAATATTACAGTCATCCACAATTATATCTTTTGAGAACTTAGTTTACATTTCAAATTACCCAAACCGGATTTCCGGTTTTGATTAATAACTGTCCACCTCTATAACAGAACATATAATTTTATTTAGTCAACTACCTTTACACATAAATGTCGATACATTAATCGGCATTTTCTTTTTCTAAAGAGATAATTGTGTGATTTGAGGATCAAACAACTTCTCTTACTTTACGGGAAACATTATCATTCCAGTTCCTAAACGATTTCTTAGTTCCCTGAATATAAACGATGTAGTATTTTGCTTTATCTTTTATAGAGCAAAGCAAAGTTCAAGCCATCAAACAACCCTGTTTCTTTGGTTTTTAGTTGTGCTCTACTTTAATTATTTCGATTACTGATAACTTAGCATTTTCAAATGTGTAAAACATTTAAATGAATAATGCAGCTAGATATAAACCTCTATAAGAGATGAAAGCAGTAGCTGTACTGGCAAGAAATGTTTCTTGCCACTTCGACATGGCTGTTCTGTACGAACGGTCGTTATTGCGAACTCTTAACCCCGAGAAGACATTTCCTCTTCCTGGTTAACGACAGAGACCAGCCTAGTTTCGGTCCATTTCTGCTCTTCTTCACTGCTGGACACTCTAACAGACAAGACGAGTGTGTGTATGTGTGGTTGTGTATGGTGTGGCATGTGTGTGTGTTTGTGTGTGTGTGTGTGTCTGTGTGTGTGCGTGTGCGTGTGTCTGTGTGTGTGCGTGTGTGTGGGTCTGTGTGTGTGCGCGTGTGTGTGTGTATGTGTGAGTGTATTACTGCATCCATATAGACTCACATGTTCATATATACATGTACGTTATATTGAAACGGAATACTTTTCTGCAACTGCAAAGAACATGCCGGCGCTCTGGTCATTTTCCAGTATGCTAACGTGTGGTATATGTACACATTAAACGGGCTTCATATACATTAGTAATGACAGCAAATTTATTGCCTGGCTTCTTACATAGATCGAAAATATTGTCTATGTTTGTCCTATTTTAGTTTTCGATTTCGTTGGCTGACCTTTATGCTTACGGTCAGCTCCAGGATATGTAACAGTATAACATTTGGCATGTTCGTACTTCCTAAATACTTTTTTTTTTCCAAACTTGTTATCTTAATAATTCATCTAGCAATGCATTCGTATTTTTCTGTTTCCGTATGTAACTTACATAATTTAATTTGTTTGCTCAGCTTTTTTCGTTTACCGAAGACGTTGATTTGTTTATCGTTTATTTAATTGCTGAACAAATTGCTCTCGTTTTTCAGACTTTCAATAGAAACGTTATCGTAAACGTTGAAAAGATGAAAAATGGTGAATTGCGAACGATGAGACTGCCACTTGATATATCTTTCCAATACGTAAAGATATGTATGCATCTGAGTCCTGATATAGATGATGCAGAAGTACACATACGAAAATATACCATACTGCGAACAGTCAGAAGGCAAAGGAGCCATGGTTGAGTTGCTGTAACGTTCTTGGAGACATGTCCCCCTATTTTCTACTGCCATACTCAAATTCAGTATGTGACACTCTAATTGTATACATAAGACAACGCAATAGTCATATGCAATACATATCGCCCACCGGATGCTCCAAACTACACAGGTAAGTTTGAAGGTTGCACACACACACATACACACGCACACACACACACACACATGCACACACATACACATACACACACACACACACACACACACACACACACACACACACACACATATATATATATATATATATATATCTATATATATATATATATATATATATATATATATATATATATATATATATATATAAGATAAAACTCACTTAGAAACGGATGCGTGGCGTTCAATCATATAAAAATATAAATAATATTTATATGAATATATGCATACTTATATATACATACTTACATATATATGTATGTACATATGCATATGTGGTCACAGGACGTCACATAAAGTAAACTACATGAAATACGCAATACGAATACATGGAAAATGAGAAAAAAATTTAAAGCAGCAAATTTATCACGAAACCTCTTCTTTTCTTCCTGCTATCATTTTTCATGTAGCTTCTTGCTCTCTCACAGCGGCCCTTCTCGTTTTATAACCTCTCTTTTTCTCTTTCCCTCATATCTTTTTACCTGCTCTTCCCCTCTCTTCTTCTTATCCTCCTCCTTTTCTCTTGTCTCTCTCCCTAAATCTTTCATATATTTCTCTTTTTCCCCTCTTCTTTCCCTCTCACTCTATCTAACTCCTTTTCTTCCCCTTCTTCTTCCCCCATCTGACTTCGTATCGCTCCATACTCCCTTCATTTCTCTTTCATATCTTCCTTTCTACATCCCTCTGTCTCTCTGACTTCCTCTCTATCCTCCCATCGCCTCTCGAGTTAGAAATCGAAGATAGCATCAAATTTGAATAGCAAGGAACTGAAACTTCTGTTGCGAGCATGGACAATTGCTATCGGCGATCTTACAAACAACATATTCACTGTTACACTGATGAACAATGGATTCTGTAGAACCATTTAGCAGATACAACGGAATGAAAATGAATTTATGCGCTCCTATGCTCTTATTACACCACACATTGACACTTTTGATGCCACCACGGAAAATAACAGTGGCAAGGCTGATGGTGATAGAGAAGATGAAGCCGAAACTAGAAGTCCCGCTAATCCAGTAGTCCCACTAAAGAATAGATCCCCCACCCCTCTGAAAAACTAGGCTGATAAGGATAGGGAAGGTGAAGAAGCAATAAACAGAAGTTCCTCTGTTTCAGTGGTCCTACAAAGGAATGGAGTCCTCTCCCCATTGGAAATCCAGAGAAATGCAAGTGCTACAACCAGTAAAGGAAGGAAAGGCCACGAGCACATATATAAATATAAAGACGGAAGGAGAGAGAGAAAGGCAAAGGAAGAGGAAATGATGAAGCAACTAAAACCGAAACATAAAACCACCAAATAATAGACAGAAAACAAATCAAAATGGCATGGAGAAGACGGTACAAACTGCTGCTTTGTTCACCCGAGACCTCACCAAAAATGCAGGGGTCTTATGGAGAAATACGTCCCTGAGGAAAGGCACCAATCGTCTCCAAAGTGAAAGCAGACAAATGCAGTGCGCTCTTCAAATGTTATGCGCAAGATAGTGCTGTAGCTGACTTTGCAAGATCAAGCGCAAATACGGAACCCTGTCCATCACTGCGCAAGACCACCACATTCAGCAGACTAAATATTGGAGGTCTGCTGCATCACAAGAACAACAGCAAAATCCTTTTTCCTGAGAGACCTTTGTGCAAGCAATCAAGCTCTAAGCATAGCAAGCGTGAAGACGTATCTGAGACCTGATATAGATGCTGCATAAGTGCACATACCAAAATATACCATACTGCGAACAGGCAGAAGGGAAAGGAGTCACGGTGGAGTTGCTGTAACGTTCTTGGGGACCTGACACCCTAGTTCCTACTGCCATATTCAATTTCAGTATGTGGCACTCTAATTGTATACATAAGACAACGCAATATAGTCATATGCAATACATATCGCACACCGGATGCTCCAAACTACATAGGAACGTTTGAAGATTGCCTCACAAGACTAAAAGAAATCCTCATGAAACCGAAGCATCACATGATTATATTTCTTATGGGTGATTTCAACTTCCCCAGTGTTAAATGGCCCGAAGGCCTCATGCTCTCTGGAATGACTCATTGCAAACAAGTACAGGTAAAGTCCCTACTCAAACACACCAATGCCCTATTCATGAAGCAAGTTGTGTTCAGACCAACTAGGGCGAATAATATATTAGATCTTTGCTTCAGAAACAATGTGGACATCGTCCGTAATGTTCGTAATATGAAAGTGACGCTGACATTAGTTTCGGATCATAACATAATAGAGCTGTCTATGTAGACGCCAAAAGTAGCCAGAGACATACAATCTAAAGAAAGCATCCAAAATCACGCCAATATGAACCTCGAGAAATCAGACAAGAAATCGATCCAAAAAGAGATCCTCAGACAAGACTGGTTGAAATGTCTCTCCACACCAGACATTGGCACGAAACTAGAATATTTCATGTCTGTTACGCAAACCACATGCCAGATGAATGTCCCGGGTGACAAGGCCAACACAAAAAGGAACAAGTTTCGAGGAGAGAGGAAGATCCTCATGAGACGACGGACGAAGTTTGCAAATCGCTTCAACAAACATTACAAAAGTAGTGCGAAGATCCCGCCTAAAAACACTAATGGAGATTGAAGAAAGCCTGCAGCACTCCCATGTGAGGGAGAGGGCAGACAAAGAAGCCTGGGTTATAAAAAAAGTTAAATCAAAGCCAGAGGCCTTCTTTCAAAGTAACAGCCTCAGTACGCTGAAAAATACGACCCCTCTTCCAAAACGATGGCTGCTCACAAAAGGCTCAAACAGGATCAGTGAGGTACTGAGTGACCATTTCAAAAGTGTCTTTACCACACCGTTGGAACACAGATAAGTGAATGAACCGATGGATTTCTTTGCCGCCTCACCTATTACAGGCGAAGCAGTTACGATAGATTACATCAACATTAGTGAAGAAGACATACTACTAGCAAACACAATTGCTGGCCTTGATGGTTTCTCAGCAGTCCTCTTCAAATCGTGTAAACGTGCCCTGGCAAAATCAGCGGAGATTCGCTTTCAGATTTTTCTTGCAAATAGCAGGCTCCTAAGCAAAGTGAAGGCAGAAATAATATCCCCAATCCATAAAGGAGCACGCAGAGAAGATGCCAAGAATTATAGTCCTATCTCTGACTTCACACTTCAGCAAAGTCATGAAACGGATAGCCGGACAGAAATTAATCGCATTCCTTGAGGAAAACGACTTACTGAGTGACACCTTGTGTGGCTTTCGACCAGGTAGGAGCTGCCTGAAGCAGACCCTACAGCATTATGACTGGCTGTGGAGGCAGTTACTCAACAACTCAAATAAGGACGTAATATGCCTTGACTTTGCAAAATCTTTTGATAAAATAGATCATGGTATGATATGCCACAAACTGCGCAATCTTCGCATAGCTGGAAAACTTGGAGATGGTTACACGACTTTCTGAATGATAGTAGTCAGGCAGTAGTGGCTAATTGAGCTACCTCAAAGAAAACACAAATAGTGAGTGGTGTTACACAGGGTACTGTCGTATCCACTGCTTTTCACAGTGGCCCTCTCAGATATGCCCTCAGCTGCCCGGATAGCCACCCTTGCTAGCTACGCAGACGATACGAAAGTCTCGCAGAAAATACAGAACTCTAGCGATGTTGCACACCTGCAGCAGGAGTTGGAATCAATTTACAGATGGGGTTAAAACAATAATATGCAGTTTAATGCTGGAAAATTCTAAGCCCTGTGCTACCAGCGCCCAAAAGTGAATATAAACTTACAGGGTACACTGTCCCACAGGGGATTACAATCCCAGAGCCTAAATTAGTGCCGGACCTGGGTATCGACACGTGTGGTGATACCGTTTTCCAAATCAACATTGCGAGGATGTCAACAAAGTGCAGACGATTGGCTGGATGGTTCATGAGAACCTTCAGAACTAGAGGAAACTATGATGGTACTCTGGAGAGTATCCATCCCCAGGTGCCTGAAAGCTACTGCGATGGGTTGAAACAGCTAAGACTCTACTCCCAGGAGGGAAGGCATGAGAGATATGAAGTAATATACACCTGGAAGGTCCCGGAAGGGACTGTGCCAAATTTTGGCATTGAAAGTAACAAAAATGTCTGAACGGGTCGCCACCGCACAGTACCTAAGATCCCAGCAATGCCATCGCGCTTCAGGACTAGTTACTGCAACAGCCTGGATTTCAGGGGCTCACAGCCTTTTAATA